>NC_053023.1:446430975-446568862 GCF_003073215.2 Triticum urartu
TTCTTGTTCACCCGGGTCTGGATGCATGTTTGCAGTCCAGTCACCTCTTCTTTGCTGCCTCACGATAGGCCCGTCTCTTTCCAGGACGTGAGCCGCGTTGGGGGTCCGGACCGGAACTCGGGGGCTGTGACCCACTCAGGGTCGCGCGGCTCGGTGATGTAAAACCACCCCGATTGCCACCCCTTCAGGGTCTCCACAAAGGAGCCCTCGAGCCATAAGACGTTGGGCATCTTGCCCACCATGGTGCCTCCGCACTCCGCCTGGTTGCCGCGCACCACCTTCGGCTTGACATTGAAAGTCTTGAGCCATAGGCCGAAATGGGGGCGGATGCGGAGGAAAGCCTCGCATAGGATGATAAATGCCGAGATGTTGAGGTTGATGTTCCGGGCCAGATCATGGAAATCCAGGCCGTAGTAGAACATGAGTCCCCGGACGAATGGGTGGATAGGAAAGCCCAGTCCACGGAGGAAGTGGGGAACGAACATTACCCTCTCATGGGGCCTTGGGTTGGGAAGGAGCTACCCCTCTTCGGGAAGCTGGTATGCGATGTCGTTAGACAAGTATCCGGCCTTCCTTAGTTTTTTGATGTGTCCCTCCGTGACGGAGGAGACCATCCACTTGCCTCCCGCTCCGGACATGGCTGGAGAAGGTTGAGGTGGGGATTGCGGACTTGGGCGCTGGAGCTCGAGTGCGTGAGAATGGATAGGCAAAGGAGGAAGAAGGCGAAGGTGAAAAGGTGGATCCTTATCCCCTTATATGGGTGGACGCAACTACGTGTCCCCACCAGCCGGGTAAAACTCGCTTATCTCCAAGCGCCGTAATCAATGGCGTGGTTGGGTTACCCACGCCCGTATTAATGAGAATCCTGGAATACGGGGACACGATATCTGCTTTAACAAGACATGCCGAGGAAACCGCCTCGCGTGACATGTTGAGGTGGGACAATAAAACGATTCGAATAAAGGCTTGGCCATGGTGCGATGTCACACTGTGGAATACGTCAGCAGATTAGATTTGTGTAAATATTATTCTCTCTATGGAAATATGTGGGAACTTGTTTTGCAAAGGAGGAAGAAGGCGTAGGTGAAAAGGTGGATCCTTATCCCCTTATATGGGTGGACGCAACTACGTGTCCCCACCAGCCTTGTAAAACTCGCTTATCTCCAAGCGTCGTAATCAATGGCGCGGTTGGGTTACCCATGCCCGTATTGATGAGAATCCCGGATTAAGGGGACACGATCTCTGCTTCGACGAGACGTGCCAAGGAAACCACCTCGCATGACACGCTGAGGTGGGACAATAAAAAAATTCGAATAAAGGCTTGGCCGTGGTGCGTCGCACTACGGAATACGTCAGCAGATTAGATTTGTGTAAATATTATTCTCTCTATGGCAATATGTGGAAACTTATTTTGCAGAGTCGGACACTATGTTTGTGTTCAAAATCTTCTATGAAGTACTTGGAGGAGGAACCCGCCTTGCAATGCCGAAGACAATCTGCGCGCCGGACTCGTCGTCATTGAAGCCTGGTTCAGGGGCTACTGAGGGAGTCCTAGATTAGGGGGTGTCCAGATGGCCGGACTATACCCTCAGCCGGACTCCTGGACTATGAAGATACAAATTGAAGACTTCGTCCCGTGTCCGGAAGGGACTTTCCTTGGCGTGGAAGGCAAGCTTGGCGATACGGATATGTAGATCTCCTACCATTGTAACCGACTTTGTGTAACCCTAACCCTCTCCGGTGTCTATATAAACCGGAGGGTTTTAGTCCGTAGGACAACATATAGAACAACAATCATACCATAGGCTAGCTTCTAGGGTTTAGCCTCTCCGTTCTCATGGTAGATCTACTCTTGTACTACCCATATCATCAATATTAATCAAGCAGGACGTAGGGTTTTACCTCCATCAAGAGGGCCTGAACCTGGGTAAAACTTCGTGTCCCTTGCCTCCTGTTACCATCCGGCCTAGACGCACAGTTCGGGACCCCCTACCCGAGATCCGCCGGTTTTGACACCGACATTGGTGCTTTCATTGAGAGTTCCTCTGTGTCGTCGCCGTCAGGATTGATGGCTCCTACGATCATCAATAGCGATGCAGTACAGGGTGAGACCTTCCTCCCCGGACAGATCTTCGTCTTTGGCGGCTTCGCACTGCGGGCCAATTCACTTGGCCATCTGGAGCAGATTGAAAGCTATGCCCCTGGCCGTCAGGTCAGATTTGGAAGTTTAAACTACACGGCTGACATCCGCGGGGACTTGATCTTCGATGGATTCGAGCCACTGCCGAGCGCGCCGCACTATCATGACGAGCATGATCTAGCTCTGCCGCCGAACAGTGCCCTGGAGGCCGCACCCGCATCGGCTTCGACCCTTAATTCAGAGCCAACTGCGTCGATCGAGGATGGGTGGTTGGACGCCGCCTCGGGGGCTGCGATCCCAACAGCGGTGAGCCGAACACCAGCCCCGCACTCCGCAAGACTCGTGACTCCAAGGAGTCGGACTCCTCTCTGGACTCTGAACCCTCCGTGCCCCTGCCGATCGAATCCGATTGGACGCCGATCATGGAGTTTACTGCCGCGGACATCTTTCAGCACTCGCCTTTCGGCGATATTTTGAAGACACTAAAGTCTCTCTCTTTATCAGGAGAGCCCTGGCCGGACTACGGTCAGCAAGGTTGGGATATGGACGATGAAGAATTTCAAAGACCACCCACCACCCACTTTGTAGCCACTGTCGACGATTTAACCGACATGCTCGACTACGACTCCGAAGACATCGACAGTATGGACGCCGATGCAGGAGACGATGAAGAACCAGCGCCTATTGGGCCCTGAAAAGCCACCTCGTCATACGACATATACATGGTGGACACCCCAAAAGAAGGAGACGGCGATGGAACAGCGGAGGATGACCCCTCCAAGAAACAGCCTAAGCGTCGGTGTCGGTGTCAAAACCGGCGGATCTCGGGTAGGTGGTCCCGAACTGTGCGTCTAGGCCGGATGGTAACAGGAGGCAAGGAACATGATGTTTTACCCAGGTTTGGGCCCTCTTGATGGAGGTAAAACCCTACGTCCTGCTTGATTAATATTGATGATATGGGTAGTACGAGAGTAGATCTACCACGAGATCAAGGAGGCTATACCCTAAATGCTAGCCTATGGTATGATTGTTGTATGATGAAGTTGTTCCACGGACTAAAACCCTCCGGTTTATATAGACACCGGAGAGGGTTAGGGTTACACAAAGTCGGTTACAATGGTAGGAGATCTAAATATCCGCATCGCCAAGCTTGCCTTCCACGCCAAGGAAAGTCCCATCCGGACACGGGATGAAGTCTTCAATCTTGTATCTTCATAGTCCTGGAGTCCGGCTGAAGGTATAGTCCGGCTACCCGGACACCCCCTAATCCAGGACTCCCTCAGTAGCCCCCGAACTAGGCTTCAATGACAACGAGTCTGGCGCGCAGATTGTCTTCGGCATTGCAAGGCGGGTTCTTCTCCAAATTCCATGTACCTGCTGAATAATGTCCGATTTTCATAATGTAGCACACCTTGGCTTCCACGCCCAATAATGGCCGTCTTCCACGTGTTAAACGAGTGCAAAAATTCGGGGTGTTTTTACATTCACACCCCTAGCCACATAAACGAGCCGCCTATTTAATTGGATGGGGATTCAGATCCAAACCACACCTTCTCCTCTCCGCGAGTAATCATCAGAGCGCCTCCAGCAAAGGCCCATTCCAACATGGCCAGCCGTCGCAGCTCCTCCTCTCGCCCTTCCAGTCCTAAACCTGGAGACTGGAAGAGGTGCTCCATCCCGCACAGCGAGCTAGTATCGCTTCAGGCCAAAGGATTTCTCCCTCAGGCCTATATGGTCTCGGTCCGAGCCGGACTCGCCACCTATAATGGCAGAGAGCAAGCGGAGAGCACCCCCAATCCCTCCAAAGGAGAGCGGGTGTGCCTCGTCCCTTATCTAGTAAGATGACTTGGATTTCCAATTCATCCATTTCTCCGTGGGCTTCTGGAGTTCTACGGCCTGCAGCTGCACAATCTCACACCCGCCTCTATATTGCATATCGCGGGCTTCGTTGCCCTTTGCGAGCTATTCTTGGGTGTTGAGGCTCATTTCGCGCTGTGGAAGAGGTTATTCTGTCTGGTGCCCCGCTCTCAAGAGGGGTCTATATATCAAGTGGGCGGAGTCGAAGTGTGGCATATCACCGGGACCGGATATCTATCCGGAACCCCAAAGAAGGCGTCCGAGGACTGGCCTTCGGAATGGTTTTATATAGATGATGTCCCGCTGCCGGATCCTATCCGGGCTGGTCTCCCCGAATTCAACAGTGCTCCCTTAAAGAAACGCCTAAGCTGGCGTCCGCGGAGCTCTCAGAGAGAAGGCGACAGGGACGTCCTTCACCTGATGGGTCGGATAAGACTATTGGCTCATTCCGGACTAACCATGATTGAGGTCATGGCCACATGCATTATGCGGGGGTGCAGCCGCTTCAATATAGAGGCCACCCCATGTGGGATTTTAACGGGGAAGATGACGCCACCCGTTACGGACGTAAGGGGCCAGCCTTAGTGGCCGCTCTAGTAAAGATCTTATCCTCTTTGTACAAGGGAGAAGAGGAGGAATTCCTCCGTGTCAACCCGCAGGGCGGATTTTCTATGTACAACCCTCCGAGTTGGGTAAGTGGACAATTGTGCTTGCGCATCCGTTTTATATTCCCGTGATTAAATATGTGGTCTTCCGATTTCAATGCAGGAACTGCGTCAGGAAGTAAAGGATATAAATAGTCGTCCCCCACAGCCCGAGGATCCAGAACGGTCCCTCGATCCGGACTCCGCAGAGGATCCGGACATATCGGTGGAGCTGATTGACGGGGTGTTTTATCAGCTAAGCAAGGACAATACCTTGGTGGCCATTACCGCTGATTACCCAGGGTTAATCCTAGCCTCCCAGGTAACAGAGAGCGGAGTCTCACCCCCTTGAGAAGGAATCCATTCTCACGCATTTCAGTTTTTCTGACAACGACCGTGTTTTGCAGGGGAGGTTTCCGAGGCGGGAGGCCGAACCTACGGCGGCTAGCCAACGAGGGGCCGCAGGGCCCCGTGGGGTAAAAAGGAATGTAGTCCGGACTGAGACGCCGGCGCAAAGGTGTAGCGCACCCTCTTTTTCCCTGGTGTTATTCCTTCAGGGAATATTAACGTTCGTGCTGTCTTCAGGACGAAGAGACCTCGCCGGACTACATCCGGAGAGGTTGCCAATCGCGCCTCCACCAGCTAGGCTCCAACGCCTGGCCCGGAAGTGGAAGTGAACACAAGGCGCGCACCGGACGCTCCTCCGACAGAGGATGCAGACAGGCTGTCTGCCACCAATTCCGAGGTGGAGAGTGCCATGAACCACAGGTGTCGCCGGACAGTTCTTCACGACGCTTGTTTCTCCCAAGAGGCATTAGATGCCTTCAATTCGGGAGATGCGTATCTCCGTGCCACTCAAAATGGTTTAGCCAGAGCCATGGAGCAATATGTAAAAGACATACGGGTAAGAAAATTTTGGTATATATATATACCAGTAGCCCTGGAGACTTGAAACAGTTAGAATAACTGATTTAAGGATCATTTGTTATGCAGGTTCTCACAGAGAAGAATACCGTACTGTCCTAGGAGCTGGAAGAGTGCAAAGCCCAACTGGAGGCCGCACTAGCCGCGGCAGGGGAGCCCAAAGAGACCCCCTCTGGTAAGATACACTTCGAAAGATTAGTATCTTGCAAAGTGCGGCGTGGGTGTAAATCTGGCAAATCATATTGCAGATGGCGCCGGACTGGATCCGGAGAGGCAACAGCTCTTACGCTGGCTAAAGGCCGGTGAGAGTATGCTGACAAGGGTGAGGCGGGAGAAGAATGATCTTCAGGATGCCAACACCAAGCTGGACATTGAACTTAAAGATGTTCGTGGCCAGCTGTCGGACTCCACTAAGGAGAATCAGCGGCTTCGACGCGGCATATTTAGTAAGTGCTTAAGCGAATCTTTGAAAGAAAAGAGTTCGGCGAGGAAGTCGACTAACAGAGTAATGTCTGTAGGTATGCTAACGGGTCGTCCTGCAGAGGAGATGCCTGGTTCTATGGGTGACCTTCTTCCCGAGCTCTCGCAACTGCACGAGCGAGTTCAGCAGGCGATGCGAGGCGTTGCCCAAGCCTTATGGCCTTCCCACTCCATACCCGAGGGCCTTGGAGAGCTTTCGGAGAAGCTTAAGGGAGCTCGGCGGCACTTCCGGTTGTGGAAGATATCGGCCTGCCGACAAGGCGCTAGGGAGGCCTGGGCCATGGTGAAGACGCGGTACACGAAGTCTGACCCAAACCACATGGCCGAGGTCGGACCTGTGGGGCCTGACGGGAAGGAGATCCATGTAAGCTTAGTGTACGGCCAAGTAGAATTGGCCGCCAAGTATTCCCAGCAGGACTGTAAGTTAGACAGCCTGTTAGATGGTATTGAATAGGAATACAATCAGTCAGAGTGACTATGTAATTTTTAATTGACATGTGTAATGCCTTCTAGCTGGATTGTAGATCGTTTGTCGTTGCCGACCTTTTCGCTTCAACCTCATGACCTGACGGTCCGGAGTGTGTCCGAATACCCTACCGGTTATGTAAGAACCGGGGTATGCATGGAGACCAGGCGTAGGGGTCATTAGTGCTTTATCAGACAAGTGCCCAACTAGTTATGTTATATTACATGGTTAGTAAGAAACATCTTCCAGAGAGAATAGTTCCGTTAGGGGTTCCTTTCTCTGGGAGGCATGCCCTAAAGTGCAAGTCTGGACTACAAACGCAGGAAAATCATCTGGGGACATATATATAAATAAGTAAAAAAGGTCATCTTTTAGTTCACCGACCGAATATTCCCTTAAGAACGCTAGCTTTCGGCTTCACCCAGTCTGAGGTACACATCCGACTGATCCGGCAGTAACAATCGCAGAGGTGCTCCCTTTACCACCTAGCCGAACAATCGGGAATGTAGGGGTAAGCACAGGAGCCAGGCAACCCAGCTTGGCCAAAACTTAAGTCATATCGATGCATATAATGGTGAAGAAAAGGTACATGCAGAAGTTTGACACATGTGGTGGGCATGAATCCCGTATAAGTAAGCTTCTGTTAAAGAAGCCCCCAGGTTTAAGGAGCGCGAGTAGCACGTCACTTGAGGATCCTTTAAGGGCTATAAAAGAAAAAGGGGGGAGGAGAGAAATGTAAGACAAAAAATGTAAAAAATGGACAGAGGAAGGAGACAAACACAGAGTCCGGCGCTAGGCATAGAATCTTCGGAGACGGGCTGCGTTCCATGGGTTCGGCTCGAGTCGGTTATCCGACGCATCTCACAGGCGGTATGCTCCACCAGTCAGGACTTGGTCGATTATGAAGGGACCTTCCCACTTGGGCTTCAGCTTGTCCTTTTTCTTGTCCGGCAGGCGTAGAACTAATTCGCCAACGTTGTAGTTTTTGGCCCGCACTTCTCTGCTTTGATATCTTCGAGCCTGCTGTTGATAGAATGCGGAACGGGCTTTTGCCACGTCGCGCTCCTCCTCTAAGGCGTCCAAACTATCCTGCCGATCGAGCTCGGATTCCCCTTCTTCGTACATGCGCACTCGAGCTGAGTCATGAATTATGTCGCAGGGCAAGACTGCCTCTGCGCCGTACAGCATAAAAAATGGTGTGTATCCGGTGGTGCGATTCGGCATGGTCCGCAGCCCCCAGAGTACAGAGTCGAGCTCCTCTACCCAGTGCATGTTAGATTCCTTGAGGGACCGCACTAATCTGGGTTTGATGCCTCTCATGATGAGACCATTTTCACGTTTGACTTGACCGTTGGTTTGTGGGTGATAGACGAAAGCATAATCGAGCTTGATGCCCATGTTTTTGCACCAGAGTTTTACCTCATCGGCCATAAAGTTCGTGCCGTTACCGGTGATGATGCTGTGGGGGACGCCATAACGGTGTACGACCCCGGATATAAAGTCTATCACAGGTCCGGATTAGGCCGTCTTAACAGGCTTGGCTTCTATCCATTTGGTGAACTTATCCACCATGACCAGTAAGTATTTTTTCTTGTGGGTTCCGCCTTTAAGGGGTCCCACCATGTCAAGCCCCCAAACTGCGAAAGGCTAAGTGATGGGGATAGTTTGGAGGGCGGTGGTTGGCATATGGCTTTGGTTTGCAAAAAGCTGGCAACTGGCGCATTGTTGGACCAAGTCCTGAGCGTCCGCCCGGGCCGTCGGCCAATAAAAGCCTGTACGGAAAGCCTTGCTTACAAGGGACTGAGCTGCGGCGTGATGGCCATCGAGTCCGGCATGAATTTCAGCCAGCAGGTTCCGCCCTTCCTCTTCGGAGATGCACCTTTGAAGGACTCCGGTAGTGCTTTTCTTATAAAGTTCTCCCTTGTGGACTTTATAGGCTTTAGATCGCCGCACTATACAGCGTGCCTTGTTTTGGTCCTCTGGGAGTTCCTGCCTAGTAAGGTAGGCTAGGAATGGTTCTATCCACGGGGCGATAACGGCCATTAGTACGTGGGCTGAGGTTGTGATTTCATTGGCAGAGCCTCCGATTATGTCAGATTGTTCGGCGTCGGACAGTGCGGTTGGGTCCGGGCTAATACTGCCATGTTCCCCTTCCCATACTACGGATGGCTTGAACAGCCTTTCCAGGAAGATGTTGGGGGGAACCGCATCGTGTTTTGCACCGATGCGTGCCAGGACGTCTGCCGCCTGATTGTTTTCTCGGGCTATATCGTGAAATTCGAGCCCCTCAAACCGAGCTGACATTTTGAGGACGGCGTTGCGGTAAGCTACCATTTTTGGATCCTTGGCATCGAAGTCTCCATTTATTTGGGATATCGCGAGGTTCGAATCCCAGCGCACCTCTAGGCGTTGAATGCCCATGGATACTGCCATCCGGAGACCATGTAAAAGGGCCTCATATTCGGTTGCATTGTTGGAGTCCATGTACATAATCTGGAGTACATATTGAACTGTGTCTCCTGTGGGCGACGTCAAAATGATGCCGGCCCCAAGTCCGGCCAACATTTTGGAACCGTCGAAGTGCATGATCCAGTTTGAATATGTGCCGTACTCTTTAGGGAGTTCGGCCTCCGTCCATTCTTCGACGAAGTCGGCCAAAACTTGCGACTCGATAGCTCGCCGTGGCCTATAAGTTATGTCGAACGGGAGGAGCTCGATGGCCCATTTTGCAATCCGGCCCGTTGCGTCACGGTTGTTTATAATATCGTTGAGTGGTACTTCCGATGCTACTGTGATTGAACACTCTTGAAAGTAGTGTCGTAGCTTCCGGGATGCCATGAATACCGCATATGCAATCTTTTGATAATGTGGGTACCGTCATTTGCATGGGGTGAGGACAGTGGACACATAGTAAACCGGCTTTTGAAGGGGGAATTGTGTCTGTCCATTTCTCGCTCGACGACGAGTACTGCGCTGACAACTTGATGGGTTGCTGCAATGTACAATAGCATTGGTTCGCCGATGTTTGGCGCGGCCAGGACGGGGTTTGTTGCCAATATGGCTTTTATTTCCTCGAGTCCGGCCGTGGCGGCATCCGTCCACTCAAAGTGTTCGGTGCACCGAAGGAGGCGATAGAGGGGTAGCGCCTTTTCTCCCAACCGGGAGATAAAGTGGCTTAGAGCCGCCACGCATCCGGTTAATTTTTGTATTTGTTTGAGGTCCTTTGGGATATCCAATTGTGACAAAGCTCGGATCTTGGCTGGATTTGCTTCGATTCCTCTACCGGATACAATGAAGCCCAAGAGCTTTCCGGCTGGAACGCCGAAAACGCATTTTTCCGGATTTAGCTTGATGTCATATGCTCGGAGGTTGTCAAATGTAAGCCTCAAGTCGTCTACTAGAGATTCGACATGTTTTGTTTTTACGACCACATCATCCACGTATGCCTCTACTGTTTTGCCGATCTGGTTTGCCAGACATGTCTGAATCATGCGCTGATATGTTGCGCCGGCGTTTTTGAGCCCGAAAGGCATTGTGTTGAAGCAGAATGGGCCATATGGGGTGATGAATGCTGTTGCGGCTTGGTCTGACTCGGCCATCTTGATTTGATGGTAACCGGAGTATGCGTCGAGGAAGCACAACGAATCGTGTCGTGCAATGGCGTCGATAATTTGATCAATGCGGGGGAGGGGGAAGGGATCCTTTGGGCAAGCCTTGTTAAGGTCTTTGAAGTCAACGCACAGGCGCCAGGATTTGTCCTTCTTTGGTACCATCACCAAGTTTGCTAGCCAGTCCGGATGTTTTATATCTCTGATGAATCCGGCCTCCAATAGTTTGGCTAGCTCCTCTCCCATTGCCTGCCTCTTGGGCTCAGAGAAACGCCGAAGGGCTTGTTTGACAGGTTTGAATCCTTTTAGGATATTTAATCTGTGTTCGGCCAGCCTGCGTGGGATTCCTGGCATGTCTGAAGGGTGCCAGGCAAAAATTTCCCAGTTCTCCCGTAGGAATTCTCGCAGTGCGGCATCTACATCGGGGTTTAATCGTGCCCCGATGGAAGCTATTTTATTGGGGTCCGTTGGATGGACCTGGAATTTGATTATTTCATCCGCTGGTTTAAAGGAGGTGGACTTGGATCTTTTATCGAGTATCACATCATCCCTGTTTATCGTGGAGCGCAGCGTAGTCAGTTCCTCAGCCGCTAGGGCTTCGGACAGTGCCTCAAGGGCCAATGCGGCTGTCTTGTTTTCGGCGCGGAGTGCTATGTCCGGATCACTAGCGAGAGTGATGATTCCGTTCGGCCCGGGCATCTTGAGCTTCATGTACCCGTAATGGGGTATTGCTTGGAAGATTGTAAACGCTTCCCGCCCCAGCAGAGCGTGGTATCCGCTACTGAACAGGGCCACTTGGAATGTGACCTCTTCGGACCTATAATTATCCGATGTGCCGAACACCACATCTAGTGTGATTTTTCCTGCATAGCGCGCTTCCCGACTGGGGATTATTCCTCTAAAGGTTGTGCTGCTTCGCTCAATGCGGTTCCAGTCTATTTCCATTTTTTGAAGTGTTTCCTCATAAATGAGGTTCAATCCGCTGCCTCCGTCCATGAGTACCTTGGTGAGGCGAAAGCCGTCCACTATAGGACTGAGTACCAATGCGGCTGGTGCTCGAGTTATTCGGAATTTAGGTTCATCACTGGCATTAAAAGTAATAGCCGTGTCACTCCATGGGTTTATTGTTGCTACTTGATAGACTTCGGCGAGGCTGCGGAGTGTTCTTTTTCGCATATTATTTGATGCGAAAGTCTCAAAGACTGTTAAGACTGTACTGGAGTCCCTGAGGTGGCTTTCTGCGGCCTCCGGAATTAGGAGATCTTCGCCCCTTTTGGCCACCTGCCGGAGTATCCAACATGCTCTGAGGCTATGAGTTGGTGTGGCGTCCTCTGTACTATGAATTTTACAGGGTCCATTAAGCCATCCCTCCAGTACGGTTCCATGCCCTGTAGAGGGTTTTGGTTTTTTAGTTTTTAACCCGGGTGTCTGATGATGATGCACCCTTTTATTTCAGACGAGGTTTCTATTCAGGGTCGAATTGTCCCAAAATTCAGTTTTGGTTTTCCGGGCGCTTTCCATCGCACAATACTTTTGTACTATGGACGCCAAGTCAGCGAAGCGTGTAAGATCACGACGACCTGTGGCGTTGAGGATTCCCTTGTCCGTGCAATTATTGCAAAAGATTGAGATTGCATCTTCCTCGCGACAGTCCTTTATCCTGTTCATAACCAGGAGGAACCTTGCCCAGTAATGATGTACTGTTTCTTCGGGCTTTTGCCTGATTTGGGATAGATCGCTTATGTTCGGGTGGGTGGGTGGAATTAAATCCGGAACTTCACCCAATCTAAGACTCAGAGGCCAAGGAGTTTACGAACTCTGAAGTTTGGATTCTTGGATATTGTCCAGTGAATCTAGCCCGTTGCCTGATTCTAAGTTCAGGTCTTGAGTTACATCCTCCCCTCCGCGGGTATCCGGCTTGGAGGGATCGGGAATCCGGATGTAGCTAGTCCTTAAGATAGATGAAGAGTAGCCGCACTGTGCCTCTACCACGGCAACGTGATGGGTGACTTGGGGAGAATTAATTTCTCTTAGATCGGGTTCAAGCCCAACCTGGTCATAATCCGTAGTGACCCCCAAGGCGGCGATGCGATCCAAGAGCTTGTTTACGGAAGAGAGATCCATTGGATCTAACTGCTCGATGAGTTCCGAGCTGACGTGAAGATTGCTTTTGATGACCCGACAGGTCACCATCGGCGCAACGGCCGAACAGGCGGTCATGAGAAAACCGCCTAGCTGGAGAGTTTGGTCGACAGCCAAGGCTCCCTTGGTAACGGCGCCGTCTTTAAAGACGGGAAGAGGCATCCTTCCTGATTGCGACGACAAAGAGGAACTCTCAATGAAAGCACCAATGTCGGTGTCAAAACCGGCGGATCTTGGGTAGGGGGTCCCGAACTGTGCGTCTAGGCCGGATGGTAACAGGAGGCAAGGAACACGATGTTTTACCCAGGTTCGGGCCCTCTTGATGGAGGTAAAACCCTACGTCCTGCTTGATTAATATTGATGATATGGGTAGTACAAGAGTAGATCTACCACGAGATCAAGGAGGCTAAACCCTAAAAGCTAGCCTATGGTATGATTGTTGTATGATGAAGTTGTTCTATGGACTAAAACCCTCCGGTTTATATAGACACCGGAGAGGGTTAGGGTTACACAAAGTCGGTTACAATGGTAGGAGATCTAAATATCTGCATCGCCAAGCTTGCCTTCCACACCAAGGAAAGTCCCATCCGGACACGGGACGAAGTCTTCAATCTTGTATCTTCATAGTCCTGGAGTCCGGCTAAAGGTATAGTCCGGCTACCCGGACACCCCCTAATCCAGGACTCCCTCAGCCGGCGTCAGTGGCGCCGCTCAAAATCCCGCCAAAGAAAATACGGTGATTCCAGCACGGGAGATAATAATACTCCGAAGAGTGCCGAAGAAAACCCCCTCCAGCAAGATTCAGCACAGGAGGACGGAGAAGCCAGCCCTCATGAGAGAGCGGCAGACAGATAGGTCGAGGACGATAATTATATGCCTCCCTCCGAAGACGAGGCAAGCCTCGACGACGACGAATTCGTCGTGCCAGAGGATCCCGTCGAGCAAGAGCGTTTTCAACGCAGGCTTATGGCCACGGCAAGAAGCCTCAAGAAAAAACAGCAACAGCTTAGAGCTGATCAAGATTTGCTAGTCGACAGATGGACTGAAGTCCTTGCGGCCGAAGAGCATAAACTCGAACGCCCCTCCAAGAGCTACCCAAAGCGCAGGTTGCTACCCCGATTAGAGGAGCAAGCACTTAAACCTACATCACCAGCACTTGATATGGCCGACCGGCCACCTCGTGGCCGCGACAGAGAGGCCTCTCGACCCTCCACTCAAGCCGCACCCCGTACCAATGCACGGGAAAATGCGCCAGACCTGTGAGATATGTTGGAGGACAAGGCAAGGCAAACAAGATCGATCTACGGATCGCGTGGGCACCCCACCACTCGAGACAGTAACCGTCACGCCGGACACAAATCCGGTAGGGCCGAACACAGTAGACAAAGCTCATTGGAGCTACGTCGTGATATAGCCCAGTACAAAGGCGCCGCACACCCACTATGCTTCACAGACGAAGTAATGGATCATCAAATCCCCGAGGGTTTCAAACCCGTAAACATCGAATCATATGATGGCACAACAGATCCTGCAGTATGGATCGAGGATTATCTCCTTCATATCCACATGGCCCGCGGCGATGATCTCCACGCCATCAAATAACTCCCACTCAAGCTTAAAGGACCAGCTTGGCATTGGCTTAACAGCTTGCCAACAGGATCAATCAGTTGTTGGGAGGACCTGGAAGCCACATTCCTCGACAATTTCCAGGGCACTTATGTGCGACCACCAGACGTCGATGACCTAAGTCACGTAATTCAGTAGCCAGAGGAATCGGCCAGGCAATTCTGGACACGGTTCCTAACAAAGAAAAATCAAATAGTCGACTGTCCAGACGCAGAGGCCCTAGCAGCCTTCAAGCACAATATCCGTGACGAGTGGCTTGCCCGGCACCTTGGACAGGAAAAGCCGAAATCTATGGCAGCACTCACGACACTCATGACCCGCTTTTGCGCGGGAGAAGACAGCTGGCTTGCTTGTAGCAACAATATGACCAAGAACCCTGGTAATTCGGAAACCAGGGACGGTAGTGGCAGGTCGCGTCGCAACAAGCAGAAGCGCCGCATTAACGGTGACAATGCTGAGGATACGGCAGTTAATGCCGGATTCCGGGGCTATAAATCCGGTCAGCGGAAAAAGCCATTTAAAAGAAATCCTAGGGGCCTGTCCAGTTTGGACCGAATACTCGACCGCTTGTTCTAGATACATGGCACCCCCGAAAAGCCGGCCAATCACACCAACAGGGATTGTTGGGTGTTCAAGAAGGCAGGCAAGTTAAATGCCAAAAATAAAGACACGGGGCTGCATAGCGATGACGACAAAGAGCCCCGGCCGCCGAACAACAGTGGACAGAAGGGGTTTTCCCTCACAAGTGCGGATGGTGAACATGATATACGCAACCCTAATCCCCAAGAGGGAGCGGAAGCGCGCGTTAAGGGACGTATACGCGGTAGAGCCAGTCGCCCCAAAGTTCAACCCATGGTCCTCCTGCCCGATCACCTTTGATCGAAGGGACCATCCCACTAGCACCCGTCATGGCGGATTCACCGCATTGGTTCTAGACCCAATTATTGACGGATTTCATCTCACTAGAGTCCTTATGGACGGCGGCAGCAGCCTGAACCTGCTTTACCAGGATACAGTGCGGAAAATGGGCATAGATCCCTCGAGGATTAAGCCCACCAAAATGACCTTTAAAGGCGTAATACCAGGTGTAGAGGCCAACTCTACAGGCTCACTCACACTTGAAGTGGTCTTCGGATCTCCAGATAATTTCCGAAGCGAGGAGTTAATCTTCAACATAGTCCCATTCCGCAGTGGCTATCACGCACTGCTCGGGCGACGCATTCGCCAAGTTTAATGTGGTACCACACTACGCATACCTTAAGCTCAAGATGCCAGGCCCTCGTGGAGTAATTACGGTCAACGGAAACACCGAACGCTCTCTCCGAATGGAGGAACACACGGCGGCCATTAAACTTCCGGACACCGTTAAGCGCGCCCGGAGTAACCTACAACAAGACCGCTTGGCATGTTCCGAGCAGGCGTAGCAATGCGGCCCCAACCCCAGCCCTCGCAAAAATGCGACACCAGTGCTTCGCGTACGTAACTACGCTCTAGAAATACCATGGGTACAGGGGGAGGGCCACCATCACGGCATGCCCGAAACACGGCTTAAACCGCACCAGGGGCTGCCGATTTTTTAATTTTCTCTTACTTTCAGGACTCCATTCTTCGGAAGGCCTGTTCGGCAGTTCAATTGCCGCACAAACCATGCAAGAACCAGGGAAGCAGACAAGCCATGCCGCATTACGGAACTCCCAGGGAAGCAGTATACCTGTTTTCCATACCATTCCACAGCCTACCCCTGGAACGGACATGTTAAATAGTCCAACCTTTTGCTTATTGCATTATTTGTATCGTTCTGCTTTGATCGCAGCCCTTTTTAATAAACAATGCATAGCTTCTGTCTATTTTTGCATTACTTTTTTACAAATATATGTTCCTTAATGACATGTTGCACCCGTACACTTTGGTACGGCCAAAATACGCCAGGGGCTTTAGTACCCCACAATATGGTGTGAGAAGTCCGAACACTTTAAAAAGTGCGGCACCCCGAACTTATAGCATTATATGCATCGGCTCCAAATCATGTCTTGGATCAATAGTTGGGTTTGCCCGGATCCTATGTTTTGGTGCCTTACGTTCCGCTGTGTCGGCTAAGGTAGCACTAGGAGAACTACTGCGATTGTGCCCCAGTTGAGCTGGGTCGAGCACCTCAGTAGAGAAAGCTAAAACTGACTGTCATGATGAAGCGAGAGCTGGTCGCTGTTCGAGAGGTTTTTCGAGTCCCTAAAGACTTATGCCTCTTAGAGCGAGGAGTCGGCTCTGTCCGGCCAAGGCGTGGATAGCGCCCCGAACTCGGTCTTCCGAATACCAGGGGCTTCGCTGAAATTTAAAATTATAGAATTCTATGGCTAAGTGAGAGTGTTCACGCATTATAGTCTGGTTGCCTTGTTCGTTGTGCTGAGCGCCTCTCTCGAAGGACCTAAACATGGGAAAAAGAGCGCTCAGGTTTATCCCCGAACACCCCAACACTAGCGGCACGGGGGCAGAAGCCGACGACTCGCCATCTCTCAGAATTGATAAACAGCCGGACAGAAGGTAATATTTTAAATTCCAACAGCATTGCTTAGCGCATATGAACAAGTTTTCAGCGCACAGGACCAAACGAGCGAGTTTTACTCAAAAATTACATCCCTGGAAAATTCATCCGCCATAAGGTAGGCACCCTTCAGAACATCCTTATAATAATTCTCGGGCTTGCGATTCTCTTTCCCCGGTGGTGGCCCGTCCTTCACAAGCTTCTCAGCATCCAGCTTGCCCCAGTGCACCTTAGCACGGGCAAGGGCCCTACGGGCACCTTCAATGCAGATGGAGCGCTTGATGACTTCGTGTCCCTTGCCTCGTGTCCCTTTCCTGGGTAAAACTTCATGTCCCTTGCCTCCTGTTACCATCCGGCCTAGACACACAGTTCGGGACCCCCTACCCGAGATCCGCTAGTTTTGACACCGACAATGGGACTGAATATGATCCACCTTTACCTAGAAGGCGTTCCAAGAATTCAGAATTATTTGATCTTGATGCTAAAATTGATAAAAGTGGGATTGAAGAAATTAAAACCCTAGATGTTGCTAAACCCATTATTATGGATTTCAAGGAATTTAACTATGAAAATTGCTCTTTGATTGATTGTATATCCTTGTTACAATCCGTGCTAAATTCTCCTCATGCTTATAGTCAAAATAAAGCCTTTACTAAACATATCGTTGATGCCTTGATGCAATCTTATGAAGAAAAACCTTAACTGGAAGTTTCTATCCCTAGAAAGCTTTATGATGAGTGGGAACAAACTATTAAAATTAAAATTAAAGATCATGAATGCTATGCTTTATGTGATTTGGGTGCTAGTGTTTCCACGATTCCAAAGACTTTGTGTGATTTGTTAGGTTTCCGTGATTTTGATGATTGTTGTCTAAACTTGCACCTTGCGGAATCCACTATTAAGAAACCTATGGGAAGAATTAATGATGTTCTTATTGTTGCAAATAGGAATTATGTGCCCGTAGATTTTATTGTTCCTGACATAGATTGCAATCCTCCATGTCCTATTATTCTTGGTAGACCTATCCTTAGAATGATTGGTGCAATTATTGATATGAAGGAAGTGTTGGGGAACGTAGTAATTTCAAAATTTTCCTACGCACACGAAAGATCATGGTGATGCATAGCAACGAGGGGAGAGTATGATCTACGTACCCTTGTAGATCACAACGGAAGCGTTGACACAACGTTGAGGAAATAGTCGTACGTCTTCTTCCCGATCCGACCGATCCAAGCACCGTTACTCCGGCACCTCCGAGTTCTTAGCACACGTTCAGCTCGATGACGATCCTCGGCTCCGATCCAGCAAAGCGTCGAGGAAGAGTTCCGTCAGCACGACGGCGTGGTGACGATCTTGATGTACTACCGACACAGGGCTTCGCCTAAGCACTGTAACGGTATGATCGAGGTGGAATTTGGTGGCAGGGGGCACCGCACACGGCTAAGGAACGATCTCAAGGATCAACTTGTGTGTCTAGAGGTGCCCCCTGCCCCCGTATATAAAGGGGCAAAGGGGGAGGGGTGCGGCAGCCATAGGAGGAGTCCTACTCTCGCCGGGAGTAGGACTCCCCTCCAATCCTATTCCAAATAGGACTCCCCAAGTGGGGAAAGAGAGAGGGGGTGGCCGGCCACCTTCCCTAGTCCTAATAGGACTAGGGGAAGGGGGGGAGGCGTGCAGCCCATGGGGCAGCCCTTTCACCTTTCCACCAAGGCCAATGTTGGCCCATTTGGCTCCCGGGGGGTTCCGGTAACCCTCCCGGTATTCCGGTAAAATCCCGATTTCACCCGGAACACTTCCGATGTCCAAACATAGGCTTCCAATATATCAATCTTTACGTCTCGACCATTTCGAGACTCCTCGTCATGTCCGTGATCACATCCGGGACTCCGAACAACCTTCGGTACATCAAAATGCATAAACTCATAATAACGGTCATCGTAACGTTAAGCGTGCGGACCCTACGGTTCGAGAACAATGTAGACATGACCGAGACACATCTCCGGTCAATAACCAATAGCGGGACCTGGATGCCCATATTGGCTCCCACATATTCTACGAAGATCTTTATCGGTCAGACCGCATAACAACATACGTTGTTCCCTTTGTCATCGGTATGTTACTTGCCCGAGATTCGATCGTCGGTATCCAATACCTAGTTCAATCTCGTTACCAGCAAGTCTCTTTACTTGTTCCGTAATACATTAGTTGCAATGCTTGCAAGGCTTTAAGTGATGTGCATTACCGAGAGGGCCCAGAGATACCTCTCCGACGATCGGAGTGACAAATCCTAATCTCGAAATACGCCAACCCAACATCTACCATTGGAGACACCTGTAGTACTCCTTTATAATCACCCAGTTACGTTGTGACATTTGGTAGTACCCAAAGTGTTCCTCCGGTAAACGGGAGTTGCATAATCTCATAGTCATAGGAACATGTATAAGTCATGGATAAAGCAATAGCAACATACTAAACGATCGGGTGCTAAGCTAATATAATGGGTCATGTCAATCAGATCATTCAACTAATGATGTGACCTCGTTAATCAAATAACAGCTCTTTGTTCATGGTTAGGAAACATAACCATCTTTGATTAACGAGCTAGTCTAGTAGAGGCATACTAGTGACACTCTGTTTGTCTATGTATTCACACATGTATTATGTTTCCGGTTAATACAATTCTAGCATGAATAATAAAAATTTATCATGATATAAGGAAATAAATAATAACTTTATTATTGCCTCTAGGGCATATTTCCTTCAGTCTCCCACTTTCACTAGAGTCAATAATCTAGATTACACTGTAATGATCCTAACACCCATGGAGTCTTGGTGCTGATCATGTTTTGCTCGTGGAAGAGGCTTAGTCAACGGGTCTGCAACATTCAGATCCGTATGTATCTTACAAATCTCTATGTCTCCCACCTGGACTTGATCCCGGATGGAGTTGAAGCGTCTCTTGATGTGTTTGGTCCTTTTGTGAAATCCGGATTCCTTTGCCAAGGCAATTGCACCAGTATTGTCACAAAAGATTTTCATTGGACCCGATGCACTAGGTATGACACCTAGATCGGATATGAACTCCTTCATCCAGACTCCTTCGTTCGCTGCTTCCGAAGCAGCTATATACTCCGCTTCACATGTAGATCCCGCTACGACGCTTTGTTTAGAACTCCACCAACTGACAGCTCCACCGTTTAATGTAAACACGTATCCGGTTTGCGATTTAGAATCGTCTCGATCAGTGTCAAAGCTTGCATCAACGTAACCTCTTACAGTGAGCTCTTTGTCACCTCCATATATGAGAAACATATCCTTAGTCCTTTTCAGGTATTTCAGGATGTTCTTGACCGCTGTCCAGTGATCCACTCCTGGATTACTTTGGTACCTCCCTGCTAAACTTATAGCAAGGCACACATCAGGTCTGGTACACAGCATTGCATACATGATAGAGCCTATGGCTGAAGCATAGGGAACATCTTTCATTTTCTCTCTGTCTTCTGCAGTGGTCGGGCTTTGAGTCTTACTCAATCTCACACCTTGTAACACAGGCAAGAACCCTTTCTTTGCTTGATCCATTTTGAACTTCTTCAAAATCTTGTCAAGGTATGTGCTTTGTGAAAGTCCAATTAAGCGTCTTGATCTATCTCTATAGATCTTTATGCCTAATATGTAAGCAGCTTCACCGAGGTCTTTCATTGAAAAACTTTTATTCAAGTATCCCTTTATGCTATCCAGAAATTCTATATCATTTCCAATCAGTAATATGTCATCCACATATAATATTAGAAATGCTACAGAGCTCCCACTCACTTTCTTGTAAATACAGGCTTCTCCGAAAGTCTATATAAAACCAAATGCTTTGATCACACTATCAAAGCGTTTATTCCAACTCCGAGAGGCTTGCACCAGTCCATAAATGGATCGCTGGAGCTTGCACACTTTGTTAGCTCCCTTTGGATCGACAAAACCTTCCGGTTGCATCATATACAACTCTTCTTCCAGAAATCCATTCAGGAATGCAGTTTTGACATCCATCTGCCAAATTTCATAATCATAAAATGCGGCAATTGCTAACATGATTCGGACAGACTTAAGCATCGCTACGGGTGAGAAAGTCTCATCGTAGTCAATCCCTTGAACTTGTCGAAAACCTTTTGCGACAAGTCGAGCTTTGTAGACAGTAACATTACCATCAGCGTCAGTCTTCTTCTTAAAGATCCATTTATTCTCAATTGCTTGCCGATCATCGGGCAAGTCAACCAAAGTCCATACTTTGTTCTCATACATGGATCCCATCTCAGATTTCATGGCTTCAAGCCACTTTGCGGAATCTGGGCTCACCATCGCTTCTTCATAGTTCGTAGGTTCATCATGATCTAGTAGCATGACTTCCAGAACAGGATTTCCGTACCACTCTGGTGCGGATCTCACTCTGGTTGATCTACGAGGTTCAATAGTATCTTGATCTAAAGTTTCATGATCATCATCATTAGCTTCCTCACTTATTGGTGTAGGTGTCGCAGTAACAGTTTTCTGTGATGTTCTACTTTCTAATAAGGGAGTAGGTACAGTTACCTCGTCAAGTTCTACTTTCCTCCCACTCACTTCTTTCGAGAGAAACTCCTTCTCTAGAAAGTTTCCGAACTTAGCAACAAAAGTCTTGCCTTCGGATCTGTGATAGAAGGTGTATCCAACAGTTTCCTTTGGATATCCTATGAAGACACATTTCTCCGATTTGGGTTCGAGCTTATCAGGTTGAAGCTTTTTCACATAACCATCGCAGCCACAAACTTTAAGAAACGACAACTTTGGTTTCTCGCCAAACCATAGTTCATAAGGCGTCGTCTCAACGGATTTTGATGGTGCCCTATTTAACGTGAATGCGGCCGTCTCTAAAGCATAACCCCAAAATGATAGCGGTAAATCAGTAAGAGACATCATAGATCGTACCATATCTAGTAAAGTACGATTACGACGTTCGGACACACCATTACGCTGTGGTGTTCCGGGTGGAGTGAGTTGCGAAACTATTCCACAATTTTTCAAATGTACACCAAACTCGTAACTCAAATATTCTCCTCCACGATCAGATCATAGAAACTTTATTTTCTTGTTACGATGATTTTCAACTTCACTCTGAAATTCTTTGAACTTTTCAAATGTTTCAGACTTGTGTTTCATTAAGTAGATATACCCATATCTGCTTAAGTCATCTGTGAAGGTGAGAAAATAACGATATCCGCCACGAGCCTCAATATTCATCGGTCCACATACATCGGTATGTATGATTTCCAACAAATCTGTTGCTCTCTCCATAGTACCGGAGAACGGTGTTTTAGTCATCTTGCCCAGGAGACACGGTTCGCAAGTACCAAGTGATTCATAATCAAGTGGTTCCAAAAGTCCATCAGCATGGAGTTTCTTCATGCGCTTTACACCGATATGACCTAAACGGCAGTGCCACAAATAAGTTGCACTTTCATTATCAACTCTGCATCTTTTGGTTTCAACATTATGAATATGTGTACTACTACTATCGAGATTCATCAAAAATAGACCACTCTTCAAGGGTGCATGACCATAAAAGATATTATTCATATAAATAGAACAACCATTATTCTCTGATTTAAATGAATAACTGTCTCGCATTAAACAAGATCCAGATATAATGTTCATGCTCAACGCTGGCACCAAATAACAATTATTTAGGTCTAATATTAATCCCGAAGGTAGATGTAGAGGTAGCGTGCCGACCGCGATCACATCGACTTTGGAACCGTTTCCCACGCGCATCGTCACCTCGTCCTTTGCTAGTGTCCGCTTATTCTGTAGTCCCTGTTTCGAGTTGAAAATATTAGCAACAGAACTAGTATCAAATACCCAGGTGCTACTGCGAGCATTAGTAAGGTACACATCAATAACATGTATATCACATATACCTTTGTTCACCTTGCCATCCTTCTTATCCGCCAAATACTTGAGGCAGTTCCGCTTCCAGTGATTAGTCTGCTTGCAGTAGAAGCACTCAGTTTCAGGCTTAGGTCCAGACTTGGGTTTCTTCTCTTGAGCAGCAACTTGCTTGCTGTTCTTCTTGAAGTTCCCCTTCTTCTTCCCTTTGCCCTTTTTCTTGAAACTAGTGGTTTTGTTAACCATCAACACTTGATGCTCCTTCTTGATTTCTACCTCCGCAGCTTTCAGCATTGCGAAGAGCTCGGGAATAGTCTTGTTCATCCCTTGCATATTATAGTTCATCACGAAGCTTTTGTAGCTTGGTGGCAGTGACTGGAGAATTCTGTCAATGACGCAATCATCCGGAAGAGTAACTCCCAATTGAATCAAGTGATTATTATACCCAGACATTTTGAGTATATGCTCACTGACAGAACTGTTCTCCTCCATCTTATAGCTATAGAACTTACTGGAGACTTCATATCTCTCAATCCGGGCATTTGCTTGAAATATTAACTTCAACTCCTAGAACATCTCATATGCTCCATGACGTTCAAAACGTCGTTGAAGTCCCGATTATAAGCCGTAAAGCATGGCACACTGAACTATCGAGTAGTCATCAGCTTTGCTCTGCCAGACGTTCATAACTTCTGGTGTTGCTCTAGCAGCAGGCCTGGCACCTAGCGGTGCTTCCAGGATGTAATTCTTCTGTGCAGCAATGAGGATAATCCTCAAGTTACGGACCCAGTCCGTGTAATTGCTACCATCATCTTTCAACTTTGCTTTCTCAAGGAACGCATTAAAATTTAACGGAACAACAGTACGAGCCATCTATCTACAATCAACATAAACAAGCAAGATACTATCAGGTACTAAGTTCATGATAAGTTTAAGTTCAGTTAATCAAATTTACTTAAGAACTCCCACTTAGATAGACATCCCTCTAATCCTCTAAGTGATCACGTGATCCAAATCAACTAAACCATAACCGATCATCACGTGAGATGGAGTAGTTTTCAATGGTGAACATCATTATGTTGATCATATCTACTATATGATTCACGCTCGACCTTTCGGTCTCCGTGTTCCGAGGCCATATCTGTATATGCTTGGCTCGTCAAGTATAACCTGAGTATTCCGCGTGTGCAACTGTTTTGCACCCATTGTATTTGAACGTAGAGCCTATCACACCCGATCATCACGTGGTGTCTCAGCACGAAGAACTTTTGCAACGGTGCATACTCAGGGAGAAAACTTCTTGATAATTTAGTGAGAGATCATCTTATAATGCTACCGTCAATCAAAGCAAGATAAGATGCATAAAAGGATAAACATCACATGCAATCAATATAAGTGATATGATATGGCCATCATCATCTTGTGCTTGTGATCTCCATCTCTGAAGCACCGTCATGATCACCATCGTCACCGGCATGACACCTTGATCTCCATCGTAGCATCGTTGTCGTCTCGCCAATCTTATGCTTCCACGACTATCACTACCGCTTAGTAATAAAGTAAAGCATTACATCGTAATTGCATTGCATACAATAAAGCGACAACCATATGGCTCCTGCCAGTTGCCGATAACTCGGTTACAAAACATGATCATCTCATACAATAAAATTTAGTATCATGCCTTGACCATATCACATCACAACATGCCCTGCAAAAACAAGTTAGACGTCCTCTACTTTGTTGTTGCAAGTTTTATGTGGCTGCTACGGGCTTAAGTAAGAACTCATCTCACCTACGCATCAAAACCACAATGATAGTTTGTCAAATAGACTCCGTTTTAACCTTCTCAAGGACCGGGCGTAGTCACACTCGGTTCAACTAAAGTTGGAGAGACAGTCTTCCGCAAGCCATCTATGTGCAAAGCACGTCGAGGGAACCGGTCTCGCATAAGAGTATGCGTAAGGTTGGTCCGGATCGTCTCGTCCAACAATACCGCCGAACCAAAGTATGACATGCTGGTAGGCAGTATGACTTGTATCGCCCACAACTCACTTGTGTTCTACTCGTGCAAATAACATCAAACCATAAAACCAGGCTCGGATGCCACTGTTGGGGAACGTAGTAATTTCAAAATTTTCCTACGCACACGAAAGATCATGGTGATGCATAGCAACGAGGGGAGAGTATGATCTACGTACCCTTGTAGATCACAACGGAAGCGTTGACACAACGTTGAGGAAGTAGTCGTACGTCTTCTTCCCGATCCGACCGATCCAAGCACCGTTACTCCGGCACCTCCGAGTTCTTAGCACACGTTTAGCTCGATGACGATCCTCGGGCTCTGATCCAGCAAAGCGTCGAGGAAGAGTTCCGTCAGCACGACGGCGTGGTGACGATCTTGATGTACTACCGACGCAGGGCTTCGCCTAAGCACTGTAACGGTATGATCGAGGTGGAATTTGGTGGCAGGGGGCACCGCACACAGCTAAGGAACGATCTCAAGGATCAACTTGTGTGTCTAGAGGTGCCCCCTGCCCCCGTATATAAAGGGGCAAAGGGGGAGGGGTGCGGCAGCCATAGGAGGAGTCCTACTCCCGCCGGGAGTAGGACTCCCCTCCAATCCTATTCCAAATAGGACTCCCCAAGTGGGGAAAGAGAGAGGGGGTGGCCGGCCACCTTCCCTAGTCCTAATAGGACTAGGGGAAGGGGGGGAGGCGTGCAGCCCATCGGGCAGCCCTTTCACCTTTCCACCAAGGCCCATGTTGGCCCATTTGGCTCCCGGGGGGTTCCGGTAACCCTCCCGGTATTCCGGTAAAATCCCGATTTCACCCGGAGCACTTCCGATGTCCAAACATAGGCTTCCAATATATCAATCTTTACATCTCGACCATTTCGAGACTCCTAGTCATGTCCAATGATCACATCCGGGACTCCGAACAACCTTCGGTACATCAAAATGCATAAACTCATAATAACTGTCATCGTAACGTTAAGCGTGCGGACCCTACGGTTCGAGAACAATGTAGACATGACCGAGACACATCTCCGGTCAATAACCAATAGCGGGACCTGGATGCCCATATTGGCTCCTACATATTCTACGAAGATCTTTATCGGTCAGACCGCATAACAACATACGTTGTTCCCTTTGTCATCGGTATGTTACTTGCCCGAGATTCGATCGTCGGTATCAATACCTAGTTCAATCTCGTTACCAGCAAGTCTCTTTACTCGTTCCGTAATACATCATCCTGCAACTAACTCATTAGTTGCAATGCTTGCAAGGCTTTAAGTGATGTGCATTACCGAGAGGGCCCAGAGATACCTCTCCGACGATCGGAGTGACAAATCCTAATCTCGAAATATGCCAACCCAACATCTACCATTGCAGACACCTGTAGTACTCCTTTATAATCACCCAGTTACGTTGTGGCGTTTGGTAGTACCCAAAGTGTTCCTCCGGTAAACGGGAGTTGCATAATCTCATAGTCATAGGAACATGTATAAGTCATGGATAAAGCAATAGCAACATACTAAACGATCGGGTGCTAAGCTAATATAATGGGTCATGTCAATCAGATCATTCAACTAATGATGTGACCTCGTTAATCAAATAACAGCTCTTTGTTCATGGTTAGGAAACATAACCATCTTTGATTAACGAGCTAGTCTAGTAGAGGCATACTAGTGACACTATTTGTGTATGTATTCACACATGTATTATGTTTCCGGTTAATACAATTCTAGCATGAATAATAAACATTTATCATGATATAAGGAAATAAATAATAACTTTATTATTGCCTCTAGGGCATATTTCCTTCAGGAAGGAAATATTAGATTCCAATTTCCATTAAGGGAAGGCATGGAACACTTTCCTATAAAGAAAATTAAATTACCTTATGAATCTATTATGAGAGCCACTTATGGATTGCCTACCAAAGAAGGCAATACCTAGATCTATCCTTGCTTGTTATGCCTAGCTAGGGGCGTTAAACGATAGCACTTGTTGGGAGGCAACCCAATTTTATTTTTATTCCTTGCTTTTTGCTCCTGTTTAGTAATAAATAATTTATCTAGCCTCTGTTTTGGTTGTGTTTTTTGTGTTTAATTAGTGTTTGTGCCAAGTAGAACCGTTTTGAAGACTTGGGGAAAGTCTTGTTACACTTGTTGTAAAAAACAGAAACTTTAGCGCTCACGGAACTGCTGTCATTTTTATTTGGAGAGTGCTATTTAGTTAATTCTGCAGATGATTAATAGATAAATTCCTCACGTCTAGCAATTTATTTTAGAATTTTTGGGGTTCCAGATCTTGCGCTAGCTACAGATTACTACAGACTGTTCTGTTTTTGACAGATTCTGTTTTTCGTGTGTTGTTTACTTATTTTTGATGAATCTATGGCTAGTAAAATAGTTTATAAACTAGAGAAGTTGAAATAAAGTAGGTATAACACCAATATAAATAAAGAATGAGTTCATTATAGTACCTTGAAGTGGTATTTTGTTTTCTTTCGCTAATGGAGCTCGCGAGATTTTCTACTTTAAGTTTTGTGTTGTGAAGTTTTCAAGTTTTGGGTAAAGATTTGATGGATTATGGAATAAGGAGTGGAAAGAGCCTAAGCTTGGGGATTCCCATGTAACCCCCAAGATAATCTAAGGACACCTAAAAGCCAAAGCTTGGGGATGCCCCGGAAGGCATCCCCTCTTTCGTCTACTTCTATCGGTAACTTTAGTTGGAGCTATATTTTTATTCGCCACATGATATGTGTTTTGCTTGGAGCTTCTTGTATGATTTGAGTCTTTACTGTTTAGTTTACCACAATCATCCTTGCTGTACACACCTTTTGAGAAAGCCATACATAATTTAAAATTTGTTAGAATACTCTATGTGCTTCGCTTATATCTTTTGAGTTATATAGTTTTGCTCTAGTGCTTCACTTATATCTTTTAGAGCACGGTGGTGGATTTGATTTATAGAAACTATTGATCTCTCATGCTTCACTTAGCTTATTTTGAGAGTCTTAAATAGGATGGTAATTTGCTTAAAATCCTAATATGCTTGGTATACAAGATTAATAATAAAACTTTCTTATGAGTGTGTTGAATACTATGAGAAGTTCAATGCTTGATAATTGTTTTGAGATATGAAGATGGTGATATTAAAGTTGTGCTAGTTGAGTAGTTGTGAATTTGAAGAATACTTGTGTTGAAGTTTGTGATTCCCGTAGCATGCACGTATGGTGAACCGTTATGTGATGAAGTCGGAGCATGATTTATTTTTTGATTGTCTTCCTTATGAGTGGCGGTCGGGGACGAGCGATGGTATTTTCCTACCAATCTATCCCCCTAGGAGCATGCGCATAATACTTTGCTTTGATAACTTGTAGATTTTTGCAATAAGTATATGAGTTCTTTATGACTAATGTTGAGTCCATGGATTATACGCATTCTCACCCTTCCACCTTTTCTAGCCTCTATAATACCGCCCACCTTTCGCCGGTATCATACACCCACCATATACCTTCCTCAAAAAAGCCACCATACCTACCTATTATGGCATTTCCATAGCCATTCCAAGATATATTTCCATGCAACTTTCCACCGTTCCGTTTATTATGACACACTCCATCATTGTCATATTGCTTAGCATGATCATGTAGTTGACATCGTATTTGTGGCAAAGCCACCATTCAAAATTCTTTCATACATGTCACTCATGAGCCATTGCATCCCGGTACACCGCCGGAGGCATTCACATAGAGTCATATTTTGTTCTAAGTATCGAGTTGTAATTCTTGAGTTGTAAGAAAAATAAAAGTGTGATGATCATCATTATTAGAGCATTGTCCCAGTGAGGAAAGGATGATGGAGACTATGATTCCCCCACAAGTCGGGATGAGACTCCGGATGAAAAATAAAAAAAGAAAGAAAGAAAAGACACCATAAAAAAAGAGAAAAGTCCCAAATAAAAAAATATGAGAGAAAAAGAGAGAAGGGACAATTTTACTATCCTTTTACCACACTTGTGCTTCAAAGTAGCACCATGATATTCATAGTAGAGAGTCTCTCATGTTATCACTTTCATATACTAGTGGGAATTT
Organism: Triticum urartu; assembly: GCF_003073215.2. Lineage (NCBI taxonomy): Eukaryota > Viridiplantae > Streptophyta > Magnoliopsida > Poales > Poaceae > Triticum > Triticum urartu. The sequence goes on from NC_053023.1 coordinate 446,459,413, forward strand.
TTCGTTATAGAACTTGGCTTGTATATTCCAATGACGGGCTTCCTCAAATTGCCCTAGGTCTTCATGAGCAAGCAAGTTGGATGCACACCCACTTAGTTTCTTTTTGAGATTTCATATACTTATAGCTCTAGTGCATCCGTTGCATGGCAATCCCTACTCACTCACATTGATATCTATTGATGGGCATCTCCATAGCCCGTTGATACGCCTAGTTGATGTGAGACTATCTTCTCCTTTTTGTCTTCTCCACAACCACCATTCTATTCCACCTATAGTGCTATGTCCATGGCTCACGCTCATGTATTGCGTGAAAATTGAAAAAGTTTTGAGAATGTTAAAAGTATGAAACAATTGCTTGGCTTGTCATCGGGGTTGTTAGTATGCTTTGTTAGTATGCTTGAAGTATTATTATTTTTATGTCAATATTAAACTTTTGTCTTGAATCTTTCGGATCTGAATATTCATACCACAATTAAGAAGAATTACATTAAAATTATGCCAAGTAGCACTCCGCATCAAAAATTCTGTTTTTATCATTTACCTACTCAAGGACGAGTAGGAATTAAGCTTGGGGATGCTTGATACGTCTCCAACGTATCTATAATTTTTGATTGCTCCATGCTATATTATCTACTGTTTTGGACATTATTGGGCTTTATTATCCACTTTTATATTATTTTTGGGACTAACCTATTAACCGGAGGCCCAGCCCAGAATTGTTGTTTTTTGCCTGTTTTAGGGTTTCGAAGAAAAGGAATATCAAACGGAGTCCAAACGGAATGAAACCTTTGGGAACGTGATTTTCTCAACAAACAAGACCCGGGAGACTTGGACCTTACGTCAAGACACAAAAGAGGAAGCCACGAGGTAGGGGCCGCACCTACCCCCCCCCTCCCAGGCGCGCCCTCCAACCTCTGGGCCCCCTGTTGCTCCACCGACGTACTCCTTCCTCCTATATATACCTACGTATCCCCAAACGATCAGATATGGAGCCAAAACCCTAATTCCACCACCGCAACTTTCTGTATCCATGAGATCCCATCTTGGGGCCTGTTTCGGAGCTCCGCCGGAGGGGGCATCGATCACAGAGGGCTTCTACATCAACCCCATAGCCTCTCCGATGAAGTGTGAGTAGTTTACCTCAGACCTACGGGTCCATAGGTATTAGCTAGATGGCTTCTTCTCTCTTTTTGGATCTCAATACAATGTTCTCCCCCTCTCTTGTGGAGAACTATTCGATGTAATCTTCTTTTTGCGGTGTGTTTGTTGAGACCAATGAATTGTGGGTTTATGATCAAGTCTATCTATGAATAATATTTGAATCTTATCTGAATTCTTTTATGTATGATTGGTTATCTTTGCAAGTCTCTTCAAATTATCAGTTTGGTTAGGCCTACTAGATTGATCTTTCTTGCAATGGGAGAAGTGCTTAGCTTTGGGTTCAATCTTGCGGTGTCCTTTCCCAGTGATAGTAGGGGCAGTAAGGCACGTATTGTATTGTTGCCATCGAGGATAACAAGATGGTGTTTTCATCATATTGCATGAGTCTATCCCTCTACATCATGTCATCTTGCTTAAGGCGTTACTCTATTTTCATTAACTTAATACTCTAGATGCATGCTAGATAGTGGGCGATGAGTGGAGTAATAGTAGTAGATGCAGGCAGGAGTCGGTCTACTTGTCTCGGACGTGATGCCTATATACATGATCATACCTAGATATTCTGATAGCTATGCTCAATTCTGTCAATTGCTCGACAGTAATTTGTTCATCCACCGTAGAATACTTATGCTCTCGAGAGAAGCCACTAGTGAAACCTATGGCCCCCAGGTCTATCTTTATCATATTGATCTCCTATTACTTAGTTATTTCCTTTGCTTTTTACTTTGCCTTTATTTTACTTGGCATCTTTATCACAAAAATACCAAAAAATATTATCTTATCATATCTATCAGATCTCACTCTCGTAAGTGGCCGTGTAGGGATTGACAATCCCTATTCGTGTTGGTTGCGAGGATTTATTTGTTTTGTGCAGGTATGAGGGACTCGTGTGTAGCCTCCTACTTGTGAAAGTGCGTTATATCGACTAGAGGGGGGTGAATAGGCGATTTTTATGAAAGTCTTCAAAACGTGAGAGTTATGAAGACAAACAGTGAAGATTATGCCTATTACTATGCAGCGGAAGTTAGATTACACTAGTCCAGCCATGGTCATGTATTCAATAGAGTGAAATCGCAGTGACAAACAGCTTCAGTGTAATAAGGATCAGGTAGGAAGAAGTTATGAAGCCAAACAGATCATACATTCATGTTGTGAAGACAAACGGTAAAGCAGGCATGTAATGGCTTCACAATGCATAACTGTAAGTAAAAGGAAGTGAAGATGAAACCAATGACACGTTGAAGACAATGATTTGTTGGACCAGTTCCAGTTGCTGTGACAACTGTACGTCTGGTTGGAGCGGCTAGGTATTTAAACCAAAGGACACACAGTCCCGGACACCCAGTCAAGGACACTTAGTCCAAGACACCCAGTCCTCACCGTTTTCTCCTTGAGCTAAGGTCACACAGACCTCGCCCAATCACTCTGGTAAGTCTTCAAGGTAGACTCCCAAACCTTCACAGACTTCGTTCACTGGCAATCCACAATTTCTCTTGGATGCTCTGAACGTGACGCCTAACCGTCTGGAGGATGCACAGTCCTCAAGTGTAATAAGTCTTCAAATCACACAGACACGAAGACTTAAGTGATGCCCAATTTACTCTGACTCTGGGTGGTTAGGGCTTTTCTCCTCACTAGGAATTTTTCTTTCAAAGGCTTCGAGGTGGGTTGCTCTCAAACGACAAAAGTCGTGCACTGAAATCTGAGCAGCCAACCGTTTAAGGTTGTGGGGGGTGGACTATTTATAGCCACTTGGCAACCCGACCTGATCTGTCCGAAATGACCCTGGGTCACTAAGGAACTGACACGTGTACCAACGGTCGGATTTCAAACTCACACGGCAACTTTACTTGGGCTACAAGTAAAGCTGACTTGTCTGACTCTGGACAAGATTTTCTCTCATAGGCTTCGCTCGAAGACATAGGATTTGAATTAGGCATCACTTCAGTCATTCTGACTGGTTCTCTTCGACCCCACTTAACAACACGGTGGTTCCTATGACACAACATGAATGAAATAAAACTATGAAGGATCTAGGTCTTCGAGTTCCAAAAGCTTCATAGGGAGTCTTCTCATGTCATTGTCTTCAATATGAATATCTTCATAAACCACCATTGTCTTCAATGTCTTCGTACATTTTTAGGGGTCATCTCTGGTAGTAAAACCGAATCAATGAGGGACTTCTACCTGTGTTTTCCTGCAATTCTCACAAACACATTAGTCCCTCAACTAGGTTTGTCGTCAATACTCCAAAACCAACTAGGGGTGGCACTAGATGCACTTACAACTTTATTGATACCTTGATTCTCAAAAACTGAGGGAAATACTTACGCTACTTTGCTGCATCATCCCTTCCTCTTCGGGGAAAACCAACGCAGTGCTCAAGAGGTAGCAGCAACCAGAAGGTTTTGTCGATCCAAAAGGTGCTAACAAAGTGTGCAAGCTCCAGCAATCAATTTATGGATTGGTGCAAGCCTCTCGGAGTTGAAATATACGCTTTGATAGTGTGATCAAAGCATATGGTTTTATATATACTTTTGTAGAAGCCTGTATTTACAAGAAAGTGAGTGGGAGCTCTGTAGCATTTCTGATATTATATGTAGATGACATATTGTTGATCAGAAATGATACTGAATTTCTGAATAGCATAAAAGGATACTTGAATAAGAATTTTTCATTGAAAGACCTCGGTGAAGCTGCTTATATATTGGGAATCAAGATCTATAGAGATAGATCAAGACGCTTAATTGCACGTTCACAAAGCACATACCTTGATAAAGTTTTGAAGAAGTTCAAAATGGGTCAGGTAAAGAAAGGGTTCTTGCTTGTGTTACAAGGTGTGAAGTTGAGTCAAACTCAATGCCCAACCATTGTAGAAGATAGAGAGAAAATGAAATTCATCCCCTATGCTTCAGCCATAGGTTCTATCATGCAATGATGTGTACCAGACCTGATGTGTGCCTTGCTATTAGTTTAGTAGGGAGGTACAAAACAAATCCAGTAGTGGATCACTGGACAGCGGTCAAGAACATCCTGAAATACCTGAAAAGGACTGAGGATATGTTTCTCGTTTATGGAGGTGACAAAGAGCTCATCGTAAACGGTTACGTCGATGCAAGCTTTGACACTAATCCGGATGACTCTAAGTAACAAACCGGATACATATTTTTATTAAATGGTGGAGCTGTCAGTTGGTGCAATTCCAAGCAGAGCATCGTGGCGGGATCTACATGTGAAGCGGAGTACATAGCTGCTTCGGAAGCAGCAAATGAAGGAGTCTGGATGAAGGAGTTCATATCCGGTCTAGGTGTCATACCTAGTGCATCGGGTCCAATGAAAATCTTTTGTGACAACACTGGTGCAATTGCCTTGGCAAAGGAATCCAGATTTCACAAGAGAACCAAGCACATCAAGAGACGCTTCAATTTCATCCACGATCAAGTCAATGAGGGAGACATAGAGATTTGTAAGATACATACGGATCTGAATGTTGCAGACCCATTGACTAAGACTCTCTCACGAGCAAAACATGATAAGCACCAGGACTCCCATGGGTGTTAGAATCATTACAATGTAACCTAGATTATTGACTCTACTGCAAGTGGGAGACTGAAGGAAATATGCCCTAGAGGCAATAATAAAGTTGTTATTTATATTTCCTTATAGCATGATAAATGCTTATTATTCATGCTAGAATTGTATTAACCGGAAACTTAGTACATGTGTGAATACATAGACAAACAGAGTGTCACTAGTATGCCTCTACTTGACTAGCTCGTTGAATCAATGATGGTTATGTTTCTAACCATATACATGAGTTGTCATTTGATTAACGGGATCACATCATTAGAGAATTATGTGATTGACATGACCCATCCATTAGCTTAGCACAATGATATTTTAGTTTGTTGCTATTGCTTTCTCCATAACTTATACATGTTCCTACGAGATCATGCAAATCCCGAATACCGGAGGAACACTTAGTGTGCTATCAAATGTCACAACGTAACTGGGTGACTATAAAGATGCTCTACAGGTGTCTCCGATGGTGTTTGTTGAGTTGGCATAGATCGAGATTAGGATTTGTCACTCCGAGTATCGGAGAGGTATCTCTGGGCCCTCTCGGTAATGCACATCACTATAAGCCTTACAAGCAATGTGAATAATGAGTTAGTTGCGGGATGATGCATTACAGAACGAGTAAAGAGACTTGCCGGTAACAAGATTGAACTAGGTATTAATATATCGACGATTGAATCTCGGGCAAGTAACATACTGATGACAAAGGGAACAATGTATGTTGTTGTGCGTTTTGACTGATGAAGATCTTCGTAGAATATGTAGGAACCAATATGAGAATCCAGGTTCCGCTATTGGTTATTGACCGGAGACGAGTCTCGGTCATGTCTACATAGTTCTCGAACCCATAGGGTCCGCACGCTTAACGTTCGGTGATGATCGGTATTATGAGTTTATGTGTTTTGATGTACCAAAGGTAGTTCCGAGTCCCGGATATGATCACGGACATAACAAGGAGTCTCGAAATGGTCGAGACATGAAGCTTGATATATTGGACGGCTATATTCGGACACCGGAAGTGTTCCGGGTGATTTCGGAGAAAACCGGAGTGTTAGAGGGTTACCGGAACCCCCCCGGGAACTAATGGGCCACATGGGCCTTAGTGGAGAGAGAGACAGGGCCGGCCAAGGTAGGCCGCATGCCCCCTCCCCCTCTAGTCCCAATTGTACTAGGGAAGGGGGGCGCCGCCCCCCTTTCCTTCTCCCCGTCCTCCTTCCTTTCCCCCTCCTAGTAGGATTCTGATGACCCACAAGTGTAGGGGATCTATCGTAGCCTTTTCGATAAGTAAGAGTGTCGAACCCAACGAGGAGCAGAAGCAAATGATAAGCAGTTTTCAGTAAGGTATTCTCTGCAAGCATTGAAATTGTCGGTAACAGATAGTTTTGTGATAAGATAATTTGTAACGAGTAGCAAGCAATAAAAGTAAATAAGGTGCAGCAATATGGCCCAATCCTTTATGTAGCAAAGGACAAGCCTGGAAAAACTCTTATATGAAGGAAAGCGCTCCCGAGGACACATGGGAATTATCGTCAAGCTAGTTTTCATCACGATCATATGGTTCGCATTCGGTACTTTGATAATTTAATATGTGGGTGGACCGGTGCTTGGGTATTGTCCTTACTTGGAAAAGCATCCCAGTTATGATTAACTCCTATTGCAAGCATCCGCAACTACAACAGAAGTATTAAGGTAAACATAACCATAGCATGAAACATATGGATCCAAATCATCCCCTTACGAAGCAACACATAAACTAGGGTTTAAGCTTCTGTCACTCTAGCAACCCATCATCTACTTATTGCTTCCTAATGCCTCCCTCTAGGCCCAAACAATGGTGAAGTGTCATGTAGTCGACGTTCACATGACACCACTAGAGGGATGACAACATACATCTCATCAAAATATCGAAAGAATACCAAATTCACATGACTACTAATAGCAAGACTTCTCCCATGTCCTCAGGAACAAACTTAACTACTCACAAAGCATATTCATGTTCATAATCAGAGGGGTATTAATATGCATATTCGATCTGAACATATGATCTTCCACCAAGTAAACCAACTAGCATCAACTACAAGGAGTAATCAACGCTACTAGCAACCCACAGGTACCAATCTGAGATTTGGATACAAAGATTAGATACAAGAGATGAACTAGGGTTTGAGATGAGATGGTGCTGGTGAAGATGTTGATGGAGATTGAACCCCTCCCGATGAGAGGATCGTTGGTGATGACGATGGTGATGATTTCCCCCTCCCGGGGGGAAGTTTCCCCGGCAGAACAGCTCCGCCGGAGCCCTAGATTGGTTCTGCCAAGGTTCCGCCTTGTGGCGGCGGAGTTTCGTCTCATAAGCTTGCTTTTGATTTTTTCTCGGACCAAAGACCTCATATAGCAGAAGATGGGCATAGGAGGGCCACCAAGGGGTCCACGAGGCAGGGGGCGCCCTCCCCACCCTCGTGGCCAGGGTGTGGCTCCCCTCTGGAACTTTCTTCGCTTAGTATTTTTTATATATTCTGGAAATAACTTCCGTGAAGTTTCAGGACTTTTGGAGCTGTGCAGAATAGGTCTCTAATATTTGCTCCTTTTCCAGCCCAGTATCCCAGCTACCGGCATTCTCCCTCTTCATGTAAACCTTGTAAAACAAGAGAGAATAGGCATAAGTATTGTGACATAATGTGTAATAACAGCCCATAATGCAATAAATATCGATATAAAAGCATGGTGCAAAATGGACGTATCAACTCCCCCAAGCTTAGACCTCGCTTGTCCTCAAGCGAAAGCCAAAATCGAAAAATATGTCCACATGTTTAGAGATAGAGGTGTCGATAAAAATAAAATACAAACATGAGGGCATCATGATCATACTTAGAACAGTAACATATATATATATATATATATTGTCGTATGATCTCTTATGCTAAAGTAACAATTCAATCACAATTTCAAGTATGAATCATAAACTTCATTGAGAACCAACAAACTATAATCTCGGTCATTGAGGCAATTGCAATTTATCATAACATAGGAAAGAGTCAATATAAGAGCTTTTCAGCAAGTCCACATACTCAACTATCATTTAGTCTTTCACAATTGCTAACACTCACGGAATATTTATGGGTATGGAGTTTTAATCGGACACAGAGAAAGATAAGGGCTTATAGTTTTGCCTCCCAATGTTTTACCTCAAGGGTAATGTCAGCAATAATAGCTCATGCAGGCTCACATCTAATTTGCTATATGTATCTGGATCTTTCCAACACATTGTGCTTGCCAAAGGATAAAATGTAAAAAGGAAAGGTGAAGATCACCATGACTCTTACGTAAGGTAGAAGATAAAAGTAAAATATAGGCCCTTCCCTGAGGGAAGCAGAGGTTGTCATGCGCTTTTATAGTTGGATGCACGAAATCTTAATGCAAAAGAACGTCACGTTATATTGCCACTTGTGGTATGGACCTTTATTATGCAGTTTGTCGCTTTTATTTCTTCCATATCACAAGATCGTATAAAGCTTATTTTCTCCGCACTAATAAGTCATACATATTTAGAGAGAAATTTTTATTGCTTGCATCGATTACAACTTACTTGAAGGATCTTACTCAATCCATAGGTAGATATGGCGGACTCTTATGGCAAAAACGGGTTTAGGGATATTTGGAAGCACAAGTAGTATCTCTACTTGGTACAAAGAAATTGGCTAGCATGAGAGGGAAAGGCAAGCTCAACATGTTGGATGATCCATGACAATATAATTTATCTCAGATGTAAGGAAATGTAACCCATTACGCTATCTTCCTTGTCCAACGTCAACTCTTTAGCATGTCATATTGTAATGAGTGCTCACAATCATAAAAGATGTCCAAGATAGTATATTTATATGTGGACCTCTCTTTCTTTATTACTTCCTATTAATTGCAACAATGACCAAAACTATGTTTGTCAACTCTCAACAACTTTTATTCATCATACTCTTTATATGTGACCTCATTACTCTCCATAAGATCCATATGATCTCTTTTTTTCTTTTTATTTCTTCTCTTTTATTTTATTCCCTCAAGATCATAGCAAGATAATCAAGCCCTTGACTCAACACTAATCTTTATTATATATAGCTCACGGACTCGATTACATAGAAGGATCATAAAGCAAAACTCACAACTAGATCATACTAAAACTTTATTCTACTAGATCAAGATATTATCAAAAGGATCAAACTAAGAAAAACGGTAAAGATAAAAGTGATGGTGATACGATACCGGGGCACTCCTCCAAGCTTGGCAGTTGCCAGGGGGAGTGCCCATACCTGATGCTCAATTCTTCTTTGTTGGTGAAGAAGATGATGGTTTTGTTGATGGCGTAAGCTTCTTCCTTAATTTGCGCTTGAGGACAGAGTTTTGATCCCTCGGGTCATCGATTTCCTGCTCCAGGCTTAGTATCTTTTTGCATAATTCCTGCTTGTTTTCCTGCAAGAGGCAAAAAGGGATAAACTCAATCTTAGGTTTCTTTGCTCTATCCGGGAGGCTTGACTTTTTGAACTCCACATGCATGTCCCCAGGTTGAGGTAGTGGGACTTCATCTTCATCTAAGCTCGTCTCCTCCTTTCCCTTAGGTTCATAGTCCTCTTCTTCTTCCATTGTCCAATCACAATGCTCTAGATCCCCATAGACCTTGGGATCTGCAAGGTAATCAGCCACATAGCTTTCTCCTTCCGAATCCTGGGATGACATGTTGCTCAAATCTGCAGCAGAATAGCTCGAAACAAAGACAGGAGATTTTTTGCGTGATACGGTGGTCAAAACCTTCGGGAGGTTATACAATGAATTTTTACCAACCAAAAGAAGCATCTTGCAAGAAAACGGAGTCCGGAGAGCACACGAGGTACCCACGAGGTAGGGGGCGCTCCCAAGGGGTAGGGCACACCCTCCACCCTCGTGGAAGCCCCGTGTCCTTTCCGGTATGCTTCTTTCCTATTTTTTTATATATTCCAAAACAGAGAAATATTGACATTAGAACTGTTTTGGAGTCAGTTTACTTACCGTACCACGTACCTATTCCTTTTCGGAGTCTGAAACATTCCGGAAAGTGTCCCTTATGTATTCCTCTGGGTTTATGGTTTCAATAATATTAGTTTCAACATTTATAGGATTACCTGAGATATAATGTTTGATTCTTTGGTCGTTCACCACCTTCGGATTTGTGCCTTCGAAGTTTTTGATTTTTATGGCACCGGAACGATAGACCTCCTCGATAACATAAGGACCTTCCCATTAAGAGAGAAGTTTGCCTGCAAAATATCTTAAACGAGAGTTGTATAGCAATACATAATCACCTACATTGAACTCACGCTTTTGTATCCTTTTGTCATGACATCTTTTAACTTTTTCTTTGAACAGTTTGGCATTCTCATAGGCCTGGGTTCTCCATTCATCAAGTGAGGTAATGTCAAATAACTTCTTCTCACCGGCAAGTTTGAAATCATAATTGAGATCTTCAATGGCCCAATATGCCTTATGTTCTAGCTCAAGAGGTAAGTGACATGCTTTGCCATAAACCATTTTATACGGAGACATACCCATAGGATTTTTCTATGCAGTTCTATAAGCCCATAATGCATCATCAAGTTTCTTGGACCAATTCTTTCGAGATCTAGTAACAGTCTTTTGCAAAATTAATTTGAGCTCTCTATTACTTAATTCTACTTGATGTAGCGACCAGACCTCAAACAGTCTAATCTCTGTGCTCCGATGTCATCCCTGGATCAGTAATGCTGACACCACACAGTACTCGGAGGATTTATAATAGAGTAGCAATCACACACTTATTACATCGAGTGTCTCAAAAGAGAACTTATTACAATAAATATGGCTTAAGGCCATCTAATAATGATAACAGCGGAAGGCTTGGAAGATAAGTGAGTCCATCAACTCCAACGGCATCACTGAGTATAGAACCACGACCTAAAAACTCCTTAATCGTCGTCTGATAAGTCTGCAACATTAACGTTGCAGCCCGAAACGGGTCAGCACATGGAATATGCTGGCAAGGTAACACATAGAGAGTAATGGAATGAAACAGCTATACTATATGCATATTTGGCTGGTGGAAAGCTCTATGGTTACAGTTTTGCGTAAAGCCAATTTTTCCCTACCTCAAAGGAATAAAATTTAATTACTATCATGGTGGTTGTTAAACATTGAGAATAGTTGACAGCATTCTCAATCCCAATTAAGCATCAACATTAAAACCCAACAATATTAATTTAGAGTAACATGTTGAGATTCACATGAAAATCCAGGTACTAGATACTCAAGATGTCCATAACCGGGGACACGGCTAACCATGATTAGTTTATTACACTTTGCAGAGGTTTGCGCACTTTTCCCCACAAGACTCGATCGCCTCCGTTTGGTTTCTCGCACTACATGGTGTTTGAGAAGACGGATGACCGAGACATAGTCTTTCAGAAGCGCTAGCACCTTACGATGGGTAGACCGTACCACCTACATCCCCTACATCTGCTAGTCTACCACTGTAAGAGTTCGCACAACTTAGTCAACTATGCTAGAGCCCATAATAGCTTGTGGCTGCACAATGAAGTTTCTAGTATGAATAGTCTCATGATCCCTTTGAGCCTGGGTGGCGGTCCAAAAGAAAACAGGCAAGTCCTGGAATACCCAGGTGCCTCAATCCACCCAGATGTGTGTTTAAGTTGCCACCTTAGATAAACCATTAATTAACAATCTCACATCTGTCATGGATTTCACTCACCCAATCCACGTCTACTAGCATAGCATGGCATAATAAGCAAACGTAGAAGTAACTCCCGAAGGTTTGATAATAAACAGGTAATAGGTACTACCTCATCTACTTCCCATCCCACAATTTAATTAGATCCTAATCATGCAATGTGTGAGGATTGATCTAATGCAATAAAACTGGGTAGTAGAAAAGGTATGATCAAAGTGTTACTTGCCTTGCTGATGATCCGCGAAACCTAACGATTCGAAGTAACAGGTGGCGCACTCCGGGTATTCTATCGCAGACAAACAAACAAGCATACAATAAGTACTCATCTAATGCACAGGTAAAACTCAAATAAGAGATCTAACCAGAAGGTTCAACTTAAGAACTCCGGTTGGCAAAAAGAATCAAATCGAACGAAGCAACGAAAAACAAACGGCGAAAGAAAACAACTTCGTTCTAGTAATCTGGATCTAGGGCAAATTTTATACTAGCAAAAACTTGTTTAAGTTGGTTAAACGGGTAGAGGGTTTCGAGATGAATCCCTAGGTGCTTGAATCGCCTGATTCCGATAAACGAGCGAAAAGTTAAACTAAAACAAAAATCGGATCAGGAATCGTGATCACAAAAATCGCAGATTTAATCCGAGAAGAAAATGACGAACGCCGATTTTTTTTCTCTCTCTTTTTTTCGGCACGGAAATCGAGGAGCGACGAACCTCGGGCAGCAGGATCGTCGGCGGCTTTGGCGGCGCGCGTGGATCGAGGCAGGGCTAATGGGCTGGGGCGGCTCGGGGCGGCGCTATTTAAAGGCTGCCCCCGGGCGGTGTCCCGCTCGGGTACGGCCCGAAGTCGGTTCGTTTTTTTAATTATTATTATTATTCCACTCGGAAGAAAAATAAAAAGAAATACTAAACGGACTCCAAAAATTCTGAAATAAATTTTCGCGGGCTTCTAAAATAAAGCCTCACAAGGTGAACATTTATTTGGGCCCTAAATGCAATTTTGAAAAACGCACATTTTTCCAAAATTCAAATAAAACACCGAAAAACTCTGAAATAAAATCTTATTTGATTTTATTATTAAATCCTCAATATTTCTTTATTTTGGGAAATTCATTTTATTCCCTCTCTCATATTTTTGTAATAGAAATAATTGATGATAAAATAAATAAAATCAAATGATCCTATTCTCAAAATTTGAGAAAACTCAAATATGAAAATAACGAAATCCCCAACTCTCTCCGTGGGTCATTGAGTTGCGTAGAATTTCTAGGATCAACCAAAATGCAAAATAAAATATGATATGCATGATGATCTATTGGATAACATTCCAAATTGAAAATTTGGGATGTTACAAACCTACCCCCCTTAAGATGAATCTCGCCCTTGAGATTCGGGTTGGCTAGAAAATAGGTGAGGGTGGTCTTTGAGCAAATCTTCCTCTCGCTCCCAGGTGGCTTCATCGTCCGTGTGGTGGCTCCACTGAACTTTGCAAAACTTAATAACCTTGCTGCGAGTAACTCGGTTGGAAAACTCGAGGATCTTAATTGGTTTCTCCTCGTAGGTCAAATCGTTATCCAACTGAATAGTTTCCAAAGGCACTGTGTCTCTCAACGGTATGTCAGCCATCTCCGCGTGACATTTCTTTAACTGAGAAACGTGGAACACATCATGTACTCCTGACAATCCTTCGGGCAATTCCAACTTGTAGGCCACTTCTCCCATACGGTCCAAAACTCGATATGGTCCTACAAATCGTGGCGCTAACTTCCCTTTAACTCCAAAACGCTTTGTTCCCCGAAGTGGAGATACTCGAAGATAAGCTCTGTCTCCGACTTCGTAAACTGTCTCCTTGCGTTTAGAATCTGCATAACTTTTCTATCTGGACTGGGCTACCTTGAGCCTATCGTGAATTAGCTTCACCTTCTGTTCAGACTCGTTAATCAAGTCAGGACCAAACAACTGGCGGTCTCCAACTTCGTCCCATGACAACGGTGTCCTGCACCTCCTTCCGTACAAGGCTTCAAAAGGGGCCATCTTTAAACTGGTTTTGTAACTGTTGTTGTAAGAGAACTCTGCATATGGCAAATTATCGTCCCAACTAGATCCGTAATCTAGCGCACAAGCTCTCAACATATCCTCCAAAATCTGATTGACTCTCTCGTTCTGTCCATCAGTTTGTGGATGAAAAGTTGTACTGAACTCTAGCCTGGTACCCAAAGTTTCGTGCAACTGCTTCCAGAACTTTGAGGTAAACTGGGTTTCTCTATCTGATACGATACTCCTTGGAACTCCATGCAGACATACGATCCTGGTCATGTATATCTTTGCCAACTTAGCACTGGTGTAAGTGGTCTTTACTGGGATGAAATGAGCTACTTTCGTCAATCGATCAACTACAACCCAAATCGAGTCATAGCCTGAACGAGTCCTGGGCAATCCCGTGATAAAATCCATGCCTAGCTTATCCCACTTCCATTCGGGTATCGGCAATGGTTGTAACAATCCTGCTGGCTTCTGATGCTCTGCCTTTACTCTCTGACATACATCACAAACTGCTACATACTCCTCTATATCCTTCTTCATTCCGGTTCACCAGAAAATATCCCTCAAATCCAGATTCATCTTGGTATTTCCTGGGTGAATTGAATACGGTGAGTCGTGTGCCTCTTGCAAAATCAACTTCCTGATCTTCGGGTCATTGGGAACATAAACGCGGTCTTCAAACCATAGGGTGTCGTGCTCATCCTCACGAAATCCTTTAGCTTTTCCTTTGCTCAGTTTCTCCTTTATTGCGGCAATCTCTTTGTCAGCTTTCTGAGCTTCCCTGATTTTATCCATCAAGGTTGACTGAATCTCCATTGCTGCTACATAACCTCTCGGAACTATTTCCAAACATAGTTCACGAAGATTTTCTGCTAACTCCTTGGGTATTTCTCCCGTCATTAACGTATTGACATGGCTCTTACGGCTTAATGCGTCAGCTACTACATTAGCCTTTCCGGGGTGATAATGCAATTTCATGTCATAATCCTTGATAAGCTCCAACCATCTCCTTTGTCTGAGGTTTAGCTCCTTCTGTGTGAAGATGTACTTCAAACTCTTATGATCCGTGTACACCTCACAATGATTTCCAATGAGGAAATGTCTCCATGTCTTCAAAGCATACACTACGGCTGCTAACTCCAAATCATGTGTGGCATAATTTAACTCATGAGGATTCAGTTGTCTTGAGGCATATGAAACAACTCTCCTTTCCTGCATAAGCACTGCTCCAAGTCCTCGACGTGAAGCGTCGCAATACACCTCATAATCCTTGGTCTGGTCTGGCAAAATTAACACTGGTGAGGTAACCAAACGTTTCTTCAACTCCTGGAAACTAGCCTCACATTCCTCTGTCCATATGAACTTGGTATCTTTCTTCAACAACTCGGTCATAGGCTTCGCAATCTTTGAGAAATTCTCAATAAATCTCCGGTAGTATCCTACGAGTCCAAGAAAACTCCAGATCTCTCCAACTGTTGTTGGGGCTTCCCACTTAGTCACGGTTTCAACTTTAGCGGGATCTACTGCTATACCTTCTCCAGATATAACATGTCCGAGGAATCCTACTTCCTTCAACCAAAACTCACATTTGCTGAACTTGGCATATAATTGATGTTCTTTGAGCTTTCCAAGTGCTAAACGCAAATGCTCCTTATGCTCCTCTTCATTCTTCGAATAAACCAGGATATCATCAATGAACACTACAATGAACTTATCCAAAAACTCCATAAACACTTTGTTCATCATGTTCATAAAATAGGCAGGTGCGTTAGTCAGACCAAATGACATAACGGTATACTCGTACAGCCGATACCTGGTGGTAAAAGCTGTCTTCGGAATATCCTGTTCTCGAATCTTCAACTGGTGGTATCCTGATCGCAGATCAATCTTGGAAAATACCTTAGCTCCTTGCAATCGATCAAACAGATCATTGATCATCGGTAGTGGGTACTTGTTCTTGATCGTTACTTCATTCAATCCTCGATAATCAACAACCATCCTTAACGATCCATCCTTCTTCTCCACTAGAAGTACTGGCGATCCCCAAGGCAAAGAGCTTGGGCGAATATATCCCTTATCCAGTAACTCCTTAATCTGCTTCTTAATTTCCACGAAATCCTTTGCTAGCATCCTATATGGTCTCTTTGATATTGGACCTATGCCTGGCAATAGCTCAATCAAAAACTCAATATCTCTATCCGGTGGCATGCCTGGCAACTCTTCTGGAAATACATCGGGAAAATCCCTTACCACTGGTACTTCCTCCTGCACAACCCCTATTAGGCAATTTACTTGAGTCCTCTTTGGCACATGCTGGGATACATACTTGATCCTTCTCCCTTCTAGGGTGGTAAGCAAAATTTTCTTACTAGCACATTCAATATTCCCTTCATACTTTGATAACCAATCCATGCCTAATATCACATCCAATCCTTGAGATTCCAATAGTATTAGGTCTGAGGGAAAAACATAGTTACCAATCCTTAATGGTAACCGATCACACCATAGACTTGCCACATACTCTGCTCCGGGCGAGGTTACTAACATGGGTGACCTAAGGGCTTGGGTTGGTAGGTTATACTTATCCACAAATCCCCTTGAGATGTATGAATGCGATGCACCAGTATCAAAAAGAACGAGTGTAGTAAATGACTTAACCAAAAACATACCTATTACTGCATCGGGCTGAGCTTCAACCTCCTCCACGCTAACGTGGTTCACCTGTCCCCTGTTGAAAGGGTTCGGCTTCTTCCCAGAACTTCCATTGCTATTTCCATTTTTTAATCCAGGACATTCATTGGCATAATGTCATGTCTTCGAACACTTAAAGCAAGTGACTTGGCTTAGGTCCTTCTTGGCTGGGGTTGAGGGGTTGGTGCGGTTCTGGCCGTTGCTTCCTCCATTACCATTTCCGTTCTTGGTGCCATTGTGATTGTGCAAGCTACCTCCTCCATGGGTATGCTGAAAATGTCCTCCCGGTCTAGGGGTAAAATGTGGCTTCTGCTGAGCTCCTGAATTGTACTTTCCTTGTCCATACTTCCTCTTGTGATTCTCAATCTGCTGCTGCTTCCCTTCAATCATAAGAGCACGATCTACCAACTCCTGGTAGTTGTTGAAGGTGGCTACCATCAACTGCATGCTCAACTCATCATTCAGTCCTTCTAGAAACTTCTCCTGCTTAGCTGCATCCGTAGAGACGTCATCTGGGGCATAACGTGCTAGCTTACTAAATTCCTCCACATACTGGCCAACTGTCCTTCCTCCTTGGCGCAAGTTGCGAAACTCACGCTTCTTCATGGCCATAGCTCCTGCTGAAACGTGTGCAGTACGAAAAGCCTGCTGAAACTGGTCCCATGTGACAGTGTCAACTAGGAAAGTGGCTGTGAAATTCTCCCACCATGATGCCGCGGGTCCTTCTAACTGATGTGCGGCAAACTTCACCTTCTCCACATCTGTGCATCCTGCTGTAGTCAACTCCCTAGCTGTTGCGGAGCCAATCGTCCGCTACTATCGGCTCGGTGCTACTGGAAAACACCGGCGGATTCAGCCTAAGAAAACGGGCTAAGTGGTCAACAGGTGGTGGTGGTGGTGGTGGTGGGTTGTTGTTATTGTTCCCCTGATTCTGATTCTGGACTAGCAACTGCATCAATGTGTTCTGCTGCTAGATCAACTAGGTGAGCTCTGGTGGAAAGGTAAATCCGGGGTCACGTCTCGGAGGCATCTGAGGGTTTAGAAAAGATGAGATATAAGAATAGAGGGGGTCTAAAGAGAAAACACTACCCATATGCACATGAGGCAAAACAAACAATTCACTTCAATCAATCAAACAAAGGCATACAATCGATCTAACTATCGCAGAAGTGTTCGGACTACTATATTTACATGGTGGACTACTACTACTGATGAGGTGGTCTACTAGAAATATTCTACGGTCGTTGACTCCATGATATCTGCTCCAGCTTCATCAACATAGTCATCATCGCTACTATCTGCTTCCGAGTCGGTGCCATCGATGATGATGTAGTCTTCCGGGCTAATTTCCTGGGGTTCTTCGTCTTCATCTACTGGCGTAGGGTCTCCCATAAATATTCCAATCTTCTTGATCAGGTCGTCATTCTTCTCCACCAATACTTTAATTTCCTCTTCATAATCTTCACGCGTAGCCTTGAGTTCTTCCTCTAGTTCCTTGATTCTAGTCTTTGCCTTCTTCAGGTCTATCATGTCGGCGCACATCTGGTTCTCCTGTCATCGAATGTGCTGGTTTAGCTCCTGGATAAAAGCTGCGATTGATCTATCCTTCCTGGTGCTGATCATCTCCCAGTGTTCATATTGGCGCCCACAAATCTGGTAGATAGTATCCTTGAGATCCTTGCGGTAGACTTCTCCAATGCGTCCCATGGCGATGTGAGCTGCCATGCTCTTTCCTAGACTCCAAGTTGGTGCATCAAAAGAAAACTCTATGGGCTCAGTGACTGGTATGAACGTCCTTCCTGGAACTTGAACTTGAATCATCCAGCGCTCTTCTTCAGGTAAAGTGGCGTTGTAGGTTCCGGTGAAGCTTGGTACTCCTATGTTCAGGTATCTAGTGACTTCCTTCAAGTGACGTCTATCTTCATCCGGTTGTGTGAACTTGTTCCTTTTATCCGCAATCCTAAAGAGTAGAAAAGATGAGAGGTTAGAAGAGAAGAGAGTGAATAGTGATCTAGGTCTTTAGCTTAGTGGTCGTGTCCTACAGTCAGCGTGTGCTCTGATACCATCTCTGTAGCGACCAGACCTCAAACAGTATGATCTCTGTGCTCCGGTGTCATCCCTGGATCAGTAATGCTGACACCACACAGTACTCGGAGGATTTATAACAGAGTAGCAATCATACACTTATTACATCGAGTGTTTCAAAAGAGAACTTATTACAATAAATATGGCTTAAGGCCATCTAATAACGATAACAGCGGAAGGCTTGGAAGATAAGTGAGTCCATCAACTCCAACGGCATCACTGAGTATAGAACCATGACCTAAAAACTCCTTAATCATCGTCTGAAAAGTGCAACATTAATGTTGCAGCCCAAAATGGGTCAGCACATGGAATATGCTGGCAAGGTAACACATAGAGAGTAAGGGAATGAAACAGCTATACTATATGCATATTTGGCTGGTGGAAAGCTCTATGGTTACAGTTTTGCGTAAAGCCACTTTTTCCCTACTTCGAAGGAATAAAATTTAATTACTATCATGGTGGTTGTTAAACATTGAGAATGGTTGACAGCATTCTCAATCCCAATTAAGCATCAACATTAAAACCCAACAATATTAATTTAGAGTAACATGTTGAGATTCACATGAAAATCCAGGTACTAGATACTCAAGATGTCCATAACCAGGGACACGGCTAACCATGATTAGTTTATTACACTCTACAAAGGTTTGCGCACTTTTCCCCACAAGACTCGATCGCCTCCGTTTGGTTTCTCGCACTACATGGTGTTTGAGAAGACGGATGACCGAGACATAGTCTTTCAGAAGCGCTAGCACCTTACGATGGGTAGACCGTACCACCTACATCCCCTACATCTGCTAGTCTACCACTGTAACAGTTCGCATGACTTAGTCAACTATTCTAGAGCCCATAATAGCTTGTGGCTACACACGGAAGTTTCTAGTATGAATAGTCTCATGATCCCTTTGAGCCTGGGTGGCGGTCCAAAAGAAAACAGGCAAGTCCTGGAATACCCAGGTGCCTCAATCCACCCAGATGTGTGTTTTAGTTGCCACCTTAGATGAACCATTAATTAACAATCTCACATCTGTCGTGCATTTCACTCACCCAATCCACGTCTACTAGCATAGCATGGCATAATAAGCAAACGTAGAAGTAACTCCCAAAGGTTTGATAATAAACAGGTGAATAGGTACTACCTCATCTACTTCCCATCCCACAATTTAATTAGATCCTAATCATGCAATGTGTGAGGATTGATCTAATGCAATAAAACTGGGTAGTAGAAAAGGTATGATCAAAGTGTTACTTGCCTTGCTGATGATCCGCGAAACCTAACGATTCAAAGTAACAGGCGGCGCACTCCGGGTATTCTATCGCAGACAAACAAACAAGCATACAATAAGTACTCATCTAATGCACAGGTAAAACTCAAATAAGAGATCTAGCCAGAACGTTCAACTTAAGAACTCCGGTTGGCAAAAAGAATCAAATCGAACGAAGCAACGAAAAACAAACGGCGAAAGAAAACAACTTCGTTCTAGTAATCTGGATCTAGGGCAAATTTTATAGTAACAAAAACTTGTTTAAGTTGGTTAAACGGGTAGAGGGTTTCGAGACGAATCCCTAGGCGCTTGAATCGCCTGATTCCGATAAACGAGCGAAAAGTTAAACGAAAACGAAAATCGGATCAGGAATCGCGATCAGAAAAATCGCGAATTTAATCCGAGAAAAAGAAAAACAACGAACGCTGATTTTTTTCTCTCTTTTTTTCGGCACGGAAATCGAGGCGTGACGAACCTCGGGCGGCGGGATCGTCGGCGGCGGCGGCTCCGGCGGCGTGCGCGGATCGAGGCGGGGCTGATGGGCTGGGGCGGCTCGGGGCGGCGCTATTTAAAGGCTGCCCCCGTGCGGTGTCCCGCTCGGGTACGGCCCGAAGTCGGTTCGTTTTTTTATTATTATTATTCCGCTCAGAAGAAAAATAAAAAGAAGTACTAAACGGACTCCAAAAATTCCGAAATAAATTTTCACGGGCTTCTAAAATCAAGCCGCACAAGATGAACATTTATTTGGGCCCTAAATGCAATTTTGAAAAACGCACATTTTCCTAAATTCAAATAAAACACAGAAAAACTCCGAAATAAAATCTTATTTGATTTTATTATTAAATCCTCAATATTTCTTTATTTGGGGAAAGTAATTTTATTCCCTCTCTCATATTTTTGTAATAGAAATAATTGATGATAAAATAAATAAAATCAAATGATTCTATTCTCAAAATTTGAGACAACTCAAATATGAAAATAACGAAATCCCCAACTCTCTCCATGGGTCATTGAGTTGCGTAGAATTTCTATGATCAACCAAAATGCAAAATAAAATATGATATGCATGATGATCTAATGTATAACATTCCAAATTGAAAATTTGGGATGTTACACTTGACCACTAGACTGTGGGTAATATGGAGATGCAATTCTATGATTAACATCATCCTTAGCAAGCATTTTATGTAGCGACCAGACCTCAAACAGTCTGATCTCTGTGTATAAGTGTCATCCCTGGATCGGTAATGCTGACACACACAGTACTTGTAGGATTTATAACAGAGTGGCAATCACACACTTATTACATCGAATGTCTCAAAAGAGAACTTATTACAATAAATATGGCTTAAGGCCATCTAATACGATAACAACGGAAGGCTTGGAAGATAAAGTGAGTCCATCAACTCCAACGGCATCACTGAGTATAGAACCACGACCTAAAAACTCTTTAATCGTCGTCTGAAAAGTCTGCAACATTAACGTTGCAGCCCGAAAATGGGTCAGCACATAGAATATGCTGGCAAGGTAACACAAGAGAGTAATGAACAATGTAAAGCTATCACTATATGCATATATGGCTGGTGTTGTATGGTTAATAGGTTTTGCGAAAAGCCAATTTTTCCCTACTGCAAAGGAATAAATTTTATTTAACTATCATGGTAGTTGTTAAACAATGAGAAGGTTCACCCAACTCAATCCCAATTAAAAGTAATCATCCTTAAATCCAATCAAATTAGATTAAGAGTGATGAGATCCACATGATAATCCAAGAACTAGATACTCAAGACGTCCATAACCGGGGACACGACTAACCATGATTAGTTTGTACTCTCTGTAGAGGTTTGTGCACTTTTCCCCACAAGACTCGATCTCCTCCATTGGATTTCTCGCACTAGAAGGTGTTTGAGAAACGGATGACCGAGACACAGTATTTCAGAAGCGTTAGCACCTTACGATGGGTAGACCGGTACACCTACATCCCCTACATCTGCTAGTCTACCACTGTAAGAGTTCACACGACTTAATCAACTATGCCAAAGCCCATAATGGCAAGTGGCTGCACACGAAAGTTTCAAGCATAAATAATCTTATGATCCCTTTGAGCCTGGGTGGCGGTCCATAGGAGAATCACACGGTACCCCGGGATTTCCAAAAATACAGGCAATCACTAGGTTCCCTAGGTGCCTCAATTCACCCAGATGTGTATTAAAGTTGCCACCTTAAGATAACCTTTAATTAAACAATTTCACATCTGTCATGAATACACTCAAACCCAATCCACGTCTACAAGCATAGCATATCAATATAAGCAACATAGAAGTAACTCCCAGGGTTTGATAATAAACAGGTGAATAGGTACTACCTCATCTACTTCCCAAACCCACAATTTAATTCGGATCCTAACGATGCAATGTTTGAGGGTTGACCTAATGCAATGAAAACTGGGTAGTAAGAGGTATGATCAAAGTGTTACTTGCCTTGTTGATGATCCGCGAAACCTAGAGATTCAATGTAGCACGCTTCGCACTCCGGGTACTCTATCGCAATCAAACAAGCATACAAAAAACAATCAAGCAAAAGCACGGGTAAAACTCAAATAAGAGATCTAACCAGAAAGTTCAACTTAAGAACTCCGGTTGGCAAAAAAGAATCAAATCAAACGAAGCAACAAAACTCAAACAGCGAGAGAAACAAGCTTCATTTATTAATCTGGACCTAGGTTAAATTTTACAGTAGCAAAAACTTGTTTAAGTTGATTAAACGGAAAGAGGGTTTCGAGACGAAACTCTAGGCGCTTGAATCGCCGGATTCCGATAAACGAGCGAAAAGTTATACTAAAACGAAAATCGGATCAGAAATCGCGATTGAAAATAATCGCTGAAAATCCGAGAAAAAGAAAAACTGACGAACAGGCTAACGAACAAATGTTCGTTGTCTGCGGCTAAACGGTGAAAACCGTTCGTAAAACCGAACGTAAAAGCGAGTGTTCGCTAAATAACTAAACCGAAGAAAAATAAACCGAACCGGAACAAAAGAACAAATTTAGGGTTTACGAAATAAAACCGATCGATCTAAAAAAACCGGCGGCGGCTACCTCAAACTCCGGCGGGGTCTGGCAGGTCGGCGGTGGCAGGGGCTCCGGCGGGCGGCGGCGGCGAGCTCCGGCGAGGCGGCGCGGGTGGCGGGGCGGTGGCGCGGGCGGCGGCGGGCTCCGGCGTGAGCGGCGGTGCGCGGCGGCGGCGGCAGGGGCGCAGGTGGCGGCGCTTAGGGTTAGGGTTCGGGTGGCGGGGCGGGTTGAACGGGCCTCGGGGCGGTGGCTTTTAAAGGCCGGCCCGAGAAGTCCTGGCCGAATACGGCCCTAAGTCGGTTGGCTTTTTTTTAATAATTTCGACATGCTGAAAAAGAAAGAAAAGAAATACTAAATGGACACCAAAAATCCTGAAATAAATTTTCCCCGTCCTCTAAAAATAAGCCGGACAAGGTGAACAATTATTTGGGTGTAAAATGCAATTTTGAAAAATGCACCTTTTTTCCTAATTCAAATAAAATAGCGACAAAACTCCGAATAAAAAATCTTATTTGATTTTAATATTAAATCTCTGATATTTCTTTATTTTGAGGAAGTCATTTTATCCTCTCTCTTTTATTTTTAATAAAAGAAATAATTTAGAAAAAATTAATTAAATTCAAACGATCCTCTTTTCATAATTCGAGAAAATCTCAAATATGAAAATAACGAAATCCCCAACTCTGTCCGTTGGTCCTTGAGTTGCGTGGAATTTCTAGGATCAACCAAAATGCAATAAAACATGATATGCAATGATGATCTAACGTATAACATTCCAAATTGAAATTTTGGGAGTTTACAAACCTACCCCCCCCCCTTAAGATGAATCTCGCCCTCGAGATTCAGGTTGGCAAGAAAATAGGTGAGGGTGATCCTTTCGTAAGTCTTCTTCTCGTTCCCAAGTGGCTTCATCCTTGGTATGGTGACTCCACTGAACCTTGCAAAACTTGATAACCTTGTTGCGTGTAACTCGGCTGGCAAACTCGAGTATCTTGACTGGTTTCTCCTCGTAGGTCAAATCGCTATCTAACTGTATTGCTTCTAGTGGCACTGTATCTCTCAGAGGAATTTCTGCCATCTCCGCGTGGCACTTCTTCAACTGAGAAACGTGGAACACACCGTGAACTCCGGACAATCCTTCGGGTAATTCCAACTTGTAAGAAACTTCTCCCATACGTTCCAAAACTCTGTATGGTCCCATAAATCGTGGTGCTAACTTTCCCTTAACTCCAAAACGCTTCACTCCACGGAGTGGTGATACTTGAAGATATGCTCTATCTCCGACTTCGTAGGTTGTCTCCTTGCGTTTCGAATCTGCATAACTCTTCTGCCTGGATTGGGCTATCTTGAGTCTATCACGAATCAACTTAACCTTCTCTTCAGACTCTTTAATCAAATCTGGTCCAAACAATTGTCGGTCTCCAACTTCGTCCCATAACAACGGTGTTTTGCACCGCCTTCCATACAGTGCTTCGAAAGGGGCCATCTTCAAACTGGCTTGATAACTATTGTTATAAGAGAACTCTGCATAAGGAAAATTATCGTCCCAACTAGATCCATAGTCTAGCGCACAAGCTCTCAACATGTCCTCCAGAATTTGATTTACTCTTTCAGTCTGTCCATCTGTTTGCGGGTGACAAGTTGTACTGAACTCTAGTCTGGCTCCCAAAGTTTCATGCAACTGATTCCAAAACTTTGAAGTAAACTGGGTTGCTCTATCTGATACAATGGTCCTCGGAACTCCATGCAGACATACGATCCTGGTCATATAAATCTTTGCCAACTTAGCACTGGTGTAAGTGGTCTTTACTGGGATGAAATGGGCTACTTTCGTCAATCGATCAACTACAACCCATATCGAGTCATAGCCTGAACGAGTCCTGGGCAATCCCATGATGAAATCCATGCCTAGTTTATCCCACTTCCATTCGGGTATAGGCAATGGTTGTAGCAATCCTGCTGGCTTCTGATGTTCTGCCTTCACTCTCTGACATACATCACAAACTGCTACATACTCCGCAATATCCTTCTTCATATCGGTCCACCAGAACCTGTCCTTCAAATCCAGATACATCTTGGTATTTCCTGGGTGAATCGAATATGGCAAATCATGGGCCTCTTGCAGAATCAACTTCTTGATCTCCTGATCTTTTGGCACATATACGCGGTCCTCAAACCATAAAGTATCGTGCTCATCCTCACAAAATCCCTTGGCTTTTCCTTTGCTCATCCTCTCCTTTATCTCGGCAATCTCCTTGTTCGTCTTTTGCGCTTCTCCGATCTTATCCATCAAAGTGGACTGAATCTCCAAAGCTGCTACATAACCTCTCGGAACTATCTCCAAACATAACTCACGAAGGTCTTCTGCTAACACCCTGGGTAATCCTCCAGTCATGAGGGTATTGACATGACTTTTGCGGCTCAACGCAACGGCTACTACGTTAGACTTTCTGGGATGATAGTGCAACTTCATGTCATAATCCTTAATGAGTTCTAACCATCTCCTCTACCTGAGATTCAACTCTTTCTGTGTGAAGATATACTTCAAACTCTTGTGATTCATGTATACCTCACAATGGTTTCCGATGAGAAAATTTCTCCATGTCTTCAACGCATGTACTACAGCTGCTAACTCCAAATCATGCGTAGCATAGTTTAACTCATGGGGTTTAAGCTGTCATGAGGAATATGAAACAACTCTTCCCTCATGCATAAGTACGGCTCCAAGTCCTCGACGAGAAGCATCGCAATACACTTCATAATCCTTGCGTTGATCTGGCGGGATCAACACTGGTGATGTAACCAGGCGTCTCTTCAATTCCTGAAAACTGGCCTCACATTCCTCAGTCCAATTAAATTTGGTGTCCTTCTTTAACAACTCCATCATGGGCTTAGCAATCTTTGATAAATTCTCAATGAACCTCCGGTAGTATCCTGCGAGTCCAAGAAAACTCCGGATCTCTCAACTGTCGTGGGTGCTTCCCAATTTGTCACGGTGACAACTTTGTTGGGGTCTACTGCTATTCCTTCTCCGGATATAACATGTCCAAGAAATCCAACTTCCTTCAACCAAAACTCACACTTGCTGAACTTGGCGTATAATTGATGTTCCCTGAGCTTCCCAAGTACCAAACGCAAGTGTTCTTTATGTGCTTCTTCATTTTTTGAGTAAATCAGAATATCATCAATGAACACTACGATGAACTTATCCAAAAACTCCATAAACGCTTTGTTCATCATGTTCATAAAATAAGCAGGTGCGTTAGTCAGGCCAAATGACATAACGGTATACTCATATAGCCCGTACCTTGTGGTAACAGCTGTCTTAGGTATGTCCTGCTCTCAAATCTTCAACTTGTGGTACCCTGATCGCAAATCGATCTTGGAAAACACCTTAGCTCCTTGCAACTTATCAAACAAATCATTGATCATCGGCAGTGGGTACTTGTTATTGATCATTACTTCATTCAATCCACGATAATCAACAACCATCCTTAACGATCCATCCTTATTTTCCACTAGAAGTACTGGTGATCCCCAAGGTGACGAGCTTGGGTGAATATATCCTTTACCTAGTAACTTCTTAATCCGCTTCTTAATTTCTTCTAAATCCTGTGCGGGCATCCTGTACGGTCTCATAGATATTGGCCCTGTGCCTGGCAAAAGCTCTATCAAAAACTCTATGTCTCTATCTGGTGGCATGCCTGGCAACTCTTCTGGAAATACATCCGGAAATTCCTTCACCACTGGTACTTCCTCCTATACTACTCCCGATAAGAAATTTACTTGAGTCCTATTCGGCACATGCCGGGATACATACTTGATCCTTCTTCCTTCTGGGGTGGTGAGTAAAATCGTCTTACTGGCGTAATCGATGTTTCCTCCATACATCGATAGCCAATCCATACCCAGAATCACATCCAAACCTTATGATTCCAAAATTATCAGATCAGAGGGGAAAACATGCCTACCTATGGCCAATGGCATCTGAAAACATCCATGGCTTGCCATATACTCTGCTCCGGGTGAGGTTACTAACATGGGTGTATTAAGTACTCTAGTGGGCAGGTTATACTTATCCACAAATCCCCTCGATATGTATGAATGCGATGCACCAGTATCAAAAGGAATGACTGTGGTAAAAGACTCAACCAAAAACTTACCAAATTCTGTGTCTAGCTGGGCTTCGATCTCCTCCACGTTAACGTGGTTCACTTGTCCCCTGTTGAAAGGGTTGGGCTGCTTCCTAGAGCTTCCATTGGCATTTCCATTTTTAGCTTCAGGACATTCATTGGCGTAATGTCTGGTCTTCTAACACTTGTAGCAAGTAACATGGCTTAGATCCTTCTTGGCGGGTGTTGCCGGGTTGGAATGGTTCTGTCCGCTACTTCCTCCATTACCATTTCCGTTCTTGGAGCCATTATGGTTGTGCGAACTTCCCCCATTATGAGTGTGGCCTCCATGGTTATGAACAAGTCCTCCCGAGTTTGGGGTGAAATGGGGTCTCTGCTGGGCTCCAGAATTATACTTCCCCTGTCCATACTTCCTCTTGCGGCTATCAATCTGCTGCTTCTTCCCTTCAAGCATGAGAGCTCTATCCACCAACTCCTGGTAGTTATTAAATTTGCTACCATCAGCTACATGCTTAGCTCATCATTCAGTCCCTCCAGAAACTTCTCCTTCTTAGCTGCATCCATAGCAACGTCATCTGGAGCATAACGTGCTAACTTGCTAAACTCATCCACATACTGGCCAACAGTGCGTCCTCCTTGGCGTAAGTTGCGAAACTCACGCTTCTTCATGGCCATAGCTCCGGCTGATACATCGGCAGTACGGAAAGCTTCTTGGAACTGATCCCATGTGACAGTGGCTATAGGATAAGTGACAGTGTAATTCTCCCACCATGAGGCTGCTGGTCCATCCAATTGGTGTGCGGCAAAACGCACCTTCTCAGCATCTGTGCATCCTTTAGTGGTTAACTCCCTTCCAATCCTGTGGTGCCAATCATCTGCAGCTATCGGTTCGGTGCTACTGGAGAACACCGGTGGCTGGAACCTCAGAAAACGGGCTAAGTTGTCAACTGGTGGTGGTGGTGGCGGTGGGTTGTTGTTGTTGTTGCCTTGGTTCTGAACTAATAGCTGCATCAGGGTATTCTGCTGCTGGATCTACTGAGTGAGCTCCGATGGAAAGGTAAATTCGGGGTCACGTCTCGGAGGCATCTGAGGGTTTAGAGAGAAGAGAATAGAATAGAATGAGGTCTAGTGAGAAAACACTACCCATATGCACATGAGACAAACACAACCATATCACTCAATCAATCAAGCAAGGCATACAATCGGTCTAGAACTATCGTTACAAAGTGCTTGGACTATACTATTTACATGGTAGACTACTACTGCTGCTTTGGTGGTCAACTAGAAATATTGATCAGTCGAAGACTCCATGACATCTGCTCTAGCTTCATCAGCATAGTCATCATCGCTATCGTCGGGGTCCGAATCAGTGTCGTCGATGATGATGTAGTCCTCCGGACGAATCTCCTTGGGCTCTTCGTCTCCTCCTCCTGGCGTGGGGTCTCCCATAAATACTGCTAGCTTCATTATCAGGTCGGCATTCTTATCCACTAGTACGACGATTTCCTCCTCATAATCTTCATGAGTAGCCTTGAGTTCCTCTTCAAGCTCTGTGATCCTGGTCATTGCCTTCTTCAGATCTATCATGCCTGCGCACATCTGGTTCTCCTGGCGGCGAATATGCTGGTTTAACTCCTGGATGAAAGCTGCAATGGATCTATCCTTCCTGGTGCTAATCATCTCCCATTGCTCATCTCGGTGCCCACAAATCTGGTAGATAGTATCCTTAAGCTCCTTGTGGTAAACTTCTCTAATGCGTCCCATGGTGATGTGAGCTGCCATACTCTTTCCTAGACTCCAGGTTGGTGCAAAAAAGGAAAACTCGATGGGTTTGGTGACTGGCGCAAATGTCCCTCCTGGAACTTGAACTTGAATCATCCATCGCTCCTCTTCTGGTAAGTGGCGTTGTAAGTCCCGGTGAAGCTTGGTATTCCAATGTATAAGTACCTAGTGACTTCCTTCAAGTGTCTTCCAAAGGGGGCATCTTCATCTGGTTGAGCAAACTTGTTCCTTGCGTCCGTCATCCTAAAGAGTAGAAAAAGGAGAGGAGTTAGAAGTGAGAAGAGAATAGTGATCTAGGGCTTTAGCTTAGTGGTCGTTTCCTACAATCAGTGTGTGCTCTGATACCACCTTTGTAGCGACCAGACCTCAAATAGTCTAATCTTTGTGTATAAGTGTCATCCCTGGATCGGTAATGCTGACACACATAGTACTTGAAGGATTTATAACAGAGTGGCAATCACACACTTATTACATCGAATGTCTCAAAAGAGAACTTATTACAATAAATATGGCTTAAGGCCATCTAATACGATAATAGCGGAAGGCTTGGAAGATAAAGTGAGTCCATCAACTCCAACAGCATCACTAAGTGAAAGATCATGACCTAAGGCTCCTTACTCATCGTCTGAAAAGCCTGCAACATGATATGTTGCAGCCCGAAAACGGGTCAGCACATAGAATATTCCGGCAAGGTAACACAAGAGAGTAATGGACAATGTAAAGCTATCACTATATGCATATATGGCTGGTGGAGGCTGTATGGTTAATAGGTTTTGCGAAAAGCCAATTTTTCCCTACTTCAAAGGAATAAATTTTATTTAACTATCATGGTAGTTGTTAAACATTGAGAAGGTTCACCCAACTCAATCCCAATTAAAAGTAATCATCCTTAAACCCAATCAAATTAAATTAAGAGTGATGAGATCCACATGATAATCCAAGAACTAGATACTCAAGATGTCCATAACCGGGGACACAACTAACCATGATTAGTTTGTACACTTTGCAGAGATTTGTGCACTTTTCCCCACAAGACACGGTCTCCTCCGTTGGATTTCTCGAGAAACGAATGACCGAGGCACAGTCTTTCAGAGGCATTAGCACCTTACGATGGGTAGACTGGTACACCTACATCCCCTACATCTGCTAGTCTACCATTGTAAGAGTTCAGACGACTTAATCAACTATGCCAGAGCCCATAATGGCAAGTGGCTGCACACGAAAGTTTCCAGCATGAATAATCTTATGATCCCTTTGAGCCTGGGTGGCGGTCCATAGGAGAATCACACGGTACCCCGGGATTTCCAAAAATACAGGCAATCACTGGGTTCCCCGGGTGCCTCAATCCACCCAGATGTGTATTGAAGTTGCCACCTTAAGATAACCTTTAATTAAACAATCTCACATCTGTCATGAATACACTCAAACCCAATCCACGTCTACAAGCATAGCATAGCAATATAAGCAACATAGAAGTAACTCGCAGGGTTTGATAATAAACAGGTGAATAGGTACTACCTCATCTACTTCCCAAACCCACAATTTAATTCAGATCCTAACCATGCAATGTTTTAGGGTTTATCTAATGCAATGAAAACTGGGTAGTAAGAGGTATGATCAGAGTGTTACTTGCCTTGCTGATGATCCGTGAAACCTAGAGACTCGATGTAGGACGCTTCGCACTCCAGGTACTCTATCGCAATCAAACAAGCATACAATAAGCAATCAAGCAAAAGCATGGGTAAAAATCAAATAAGAGATCTAACCAGAAAGTTCAACTTAAGAACTCCGGTTGGCAAAAAGAATCAAATCAAACGAAGCAACAAAACTCAAACGACGAGAGAAACAAGCTTCGTTTACTAATCTGGACCTAGGTCAAAATTTACAGTAGCAAAAACTTTTTTAAGTTGATTAAACGGAAAGAGGGTTTCGAGACGAAACTCTAGGCACTTGAATCGCCTGATTCCGATAAACGAGCGAAAAGTTATACTAAAACGAAAATCGGATCAAAAATCGTGATTGAAAATAATCGTGGAAAATCCGAGAAAAGGAAAAACTGACGAAAAGGCTAACGAATGAACGTTCGTTGTCTGCGGCTAAACGGTGAAAACCATTCGTAAAACCAAACGTAAAAGCGGGCGTTCGCTAAATAACTAAACCGAAGAAAAATAAACCGAACCGGAACTAAAAAAATGAATCTAGGGTTTACGAAATAAAACCGATCGGTTTTAAAAAACCGGCGATGGCTTCCTCGAACTCCGGCGGGCGGCGGCGGCGAGCTCCAACGAGGCGACGGGGGGGGGGGGGGGGGGGGGGGGGGGGCGGCGCTTAGGGTTAGGGTTCGGGTGGCGGGGCGGGTTGAACGGGCCTCGGGGCGGCGGCTTTTAAAGGCCGGCCCGAGAAGTCCTGGCCGAATACGGCCCTAAGTCGGTTGGCTTTTTTTAAAATAATTTCGACGTGTAGAAAAAGAAAGAAAAGAAATACTAAATTGACTCCAAAAATCCCAAAATAAATTTTCCCCGTCCTCTAAAAATAAGCCAGGCAAGGTGAACATTTATTTGGGCCTAAAATGCAATTTTCAAAAATGCACTTTTTTTCCTAATTCAAATAAAATAGCGACAAAACTCCGAATAAAAAAATCTTATTTGATTTTAATATTAAATCTCTGATATTTATTTTGAGGAATCCATTTTATCCACTCTCTTTTATTTTTAATAAAAGAAATAATTCAGAGAAAAATAATTAAAATCAAATGATCCTCTTTTCATAATTCGAGAAAATCTCAAATATGAAAATAACGAAATCCCGAACTCTCTCCGTGGGTCCTTGAGTTGCGTGGAATTTCTAGGATCAACCAAAATGCAATAAAACATGATATGCAATGATGATCTAATGTATAACATTCCAAATTGAAAATTTGGGATGTTACATTTTACGAAAGGCACCATGAATAAACTATGAACCACCATCAGTCATTAAATATCTAGGGACTCCAAACCTCGGAAAAATAACTTCTTTAAGCATCTTAATAGAGGTGTTATGATCAGCACTACTAGTTGGAATAGCGTCTACCCACTTAGTAACGTAATCAACAGCAACTAAAATATGTGTATACCCATTAGAGGAAGGAAACGGTCCCATATAATCAAAGCCACAAACATCAAATGGTTCAATAACAAGTGAATAATTCATAGGCATTTCTTCACGTCTACTAATATTACCAATTCTTTGATATTCATCACAAGACAAGACAAACTTACGGGCGTCCTTTAAGAGAGTAGGCCAATAAAAACCGGATTGCAATACCTTGTGTGCAGTTCTATCTCCAGCATGGTGTCCTCTATAGGCTTCAGAGTGACACTTGCGTAGGATCTGTTCCTGTTCATGCTCAGGTACACAACTTCTAATAACACCATCTACTCCTTCTTTATAAAGATGTGGGTCATCCCAGAAGTAATGCCTTAAATCATAAAAGAACTTTTTCTTTTGCTCGTATGTGAAACTAGGTGGTATAAATTTAGCAACAATGTAATTAGCATAATCAGCATACCATGGAGCAGTACGAGAAGCATTTATGAAATTTAATTGTTCATCAGGAAAGCTATCATCAATAGGTAGTGGGTCATCAAGAACATTCTCTAACCTAGACAAGTTGTCTGCAACGGAGTTCTCAGCTCCCTTCCTATCAATAATATGCAAATCAAATTCTTGTAGCAGGAGAACCCATCTAATAAGTCTAGGTTTAGCATCTTTCTTTTCCATAATATATTTAATAGCAGCATGATCAGTGTGAATAGTTACTTTAGAATCAACAATATAAGGTCTGAACTTATCACAAGCAAATACAACTGCTAAGAATTCCTTTTCATTAGTAGCATAATTTCTCTGGGCATTGTCTAGAGTTTTACTAGCATATTGTATAACATTCAATTTCTTATCAACTCTTTGTCCTAGAACAGCCCCTACAGCATAATCACTAGCATCACACATAATTTCAAAGGGTAAATTCCAATCAGGTGGCTGAACAATAGGTGCAGAAATTAATGCTTTCTTAAGTATTTCAAATGCTTCTACACAATAATCATCAAAGACAGAAGGAATATCTTTTTGTAATAGATTAGTCAGAGGCCAAGAAATTTTTGAGAAGTCCTTAATGAACCTCCTATAAAAACCAGAATGACCTAGAAAACTTCTTATACCTTTGATGTCCTTGGGACACGGCATCTTTTCAATAGCATCAACTTTAGCTTTATCAACCTCAATACCTCTTTCAGAAATTTTATGTCCCAAGACAATACCTTCATTAACCATAAAGTGTCACTTCTCCCAATTCAAGACAAGATTAGTTTCTTCACATCTCTGCAAAACTCGATCAAGGTTGCTCATGCAATCATCAAAAGAGGATCCACAAACGGAGAAATCGTCCATGAAAACCTCACAAATCTTTTCACAAAAGTCAGAAAATATAGCCATCATGCATCTTTGAAAGGTAGAAGGTGCATTACATAAACCAAAAGGCATACGTCTATAAGCAAAGGTACCAAAAGGTCAAGTAAAAGTGGTCTTAGCTTCATCGTCAGCTGACACATGTATTTGAGAGAAGCCAGAGTAACCATCTAGAAAGTAAAAATGTGTATGTTTAGATAATATTTCTAGCATTTGATCAATAAAAGGCAAAGGGTAATGATCTTTTTTAGTAGCTTTATTTAATTTGCGGAAATCAATTACCATCCTATAACATGTAATAATTATTTGTGGGGTCAATTCATCTTTATCATTAGGAACAACGGTAATACCTCCCTTCTTAGGGACACAATGGACAGGATTTACCCACTGACTATGAGCAACGGGATAAATTATACCTGCCTCAAGGAGTTTTAATATTTCCTTTCTTACCACTTCTTTCATCTTAGGATTTAGCCATCGTTGGTGATCAATAACTGGTTTGGCGTCCTTCTCCAAATTTATTTTGTGTTGACATAGAGTGGAACTAATGCCCTTAAGATCATCAAGAGTATATCCAATAGCAGCACGGTGCTTCTTTAGAGTTTTCAATAATTTATTTTCTTCATGCTCTGAAAGGTTAGCACTAATAATAGCAGGATATATCTTCTTTTCATCAAGATAACCATATTTAAGAGTATCGGGTAACGGTTTAAGCTCAAACACGGGATCACCCTTGGGTGGAGGAGGGATCCCCTAGGATTTCAACAGGCAAGTTGTGTTTCAGTATAGGTCCTTGTTTAAAGAATACTTCATCTATTTCCCTTCTTTCAGTCATGAACATATCATTTTCATGGTCGAGCAAATATTGTTCTAAAGGATCATTAGGAGGCACAGCAATAGAAGCAAGACCAATAATTTCATCCTTACTAGGTAATTCCTCATCACGGGGTTGTCTACGAAATTTAGAGAAGGTAAACTCATGAGACATATCACCCAAACCAATAGTAACAACATCCTTTTCACAGTCTATCCTAGCATTAACAGTATTTAAGAAGGGTCTACCAAATATAATGGGACAAAAGCTATCTTGTGGGGAACCAAGAACAAGAAAATCAGCAGGATATTTAACCTTCCCACACAAGACTTCAACATCTCTAACAATCCCAATCGGTGAAATAGTATCTCTATTGGCAAGCTTAATTAATGTAACATCGATATCTTCTATCTCAGCAGGTGCAATATCATGCATAATTTCTTTGTATAAGGTATGAGGTATTGCACTAGCACTAGCACCCATATCACATAAGCCATGATAACAATGATCTCCTATTTTAACAGAAATAACAGGCATGCCTATAACAGGTCTATGTTTATCCTTAGCACTAGGCTTAGCAATTCTACCAGTTTCTTCACAGAAATAAATAACTTGCCCAACAATATTATCGGCCAATAGATCTTTAACCATAGCAATATTAGGTTCAACTTTAATTTGCTAAGGGGGTTTGTCTGTCGTAATATTACTCTTGTTGACTACAGTTGAAGCTTTAGCATGATCCTTAATTCTAACAGGGAAAGGTGGTTTCTCAACATAAGCAGTGGGAACAACAGGATCATCATAAGTGATAGTTTTTTCTTCAACTTTAATAGGTGCAACTACTTTTTTTTCAATGGGAGGATTATATTTAAACCACTTCTCCTTAGGGAGATCAACATGAGTAGCAAAAGATTCACAGAAAGAAGCTACTATCTCAGAGTCAAGTCCATATTTAGTGCTAAACTTACGGAAAACATCAGTATCCATAAAAGATTTAACACAATCAAAATTAGGTGTCATACCTGACTCCTTACCCTCGTCGAGATACGAATCTTCAAAGTTGTGTTTAATCCTCTCCAATAAATCCCATCTGAATTCAATAGTCTTCATCATAAAAGAACCAGTACAAGAAGTATCGAGCATGGAGCGATTGTTGTCAGAAAGTCGAGCATAAAATTTTTGAATAATCATTTATCTTGAGAGCTCATGATTAGGGAATGAATATAACATTGACTTAAGCCTCTCCCAATCTTGAGCGATGCTTTCTCATTCACGAGGCCAAAAATTATATATATAATAACAATCACGATGAACAAGATGCATAGGATAAAACTTCTGGTGAAATTCCAATTTCAATCGCTTATAGTCCATGATCCCATATCATCACATAGCCTATACCATGTCAATGCATCTCCCTTCAAAGATAAAGGGAAGACCTTCTTCTTGATAACATCATCGGGCATACCTGCAAGCTTAAATAATCCACAAACTCCATCCACATAGATTAAGTGTAAATCGGGATGCAATGTTCCATCTCCTGCAAAAGGATTAGCTAGCGGTTTCTCTATCATACCCGAAGGAATTTCAAAGTAAACATTTTCAGTAGGTTCAGTAGGTTGAGGGGTAACTAATTGTGGTTCTGGACGAGGTGAAGATACCCCGAACAAACCCCTCAAAGGATTATGTTCCATAGTAACAAGTGACAGTAAATTTTAGCACACTATATAAATATTTCCTTACCAAATTCCACCTACCAATGGCGCTTCACTCCCCGGCAACGATGCCAGAAAAGAATCTTGATGACCCACAAGTGTAGGGGATCTATCGTAGCCTTTTCGATAAGTAAGAGTGTCGAACCCAACGAGGAGCAGAAGGAAATGATAAGCAGTTTTCAGTAAGGTATTCTCTGCAAGCACTGAAATTGTCGGTAACAGATAGTTTTGTGATAAGATAATTTGTAACGATTAGCAAGCAATAAAAGTAAATAAGGTGCAGCAAGATGGCCCAATCCTTTATGTAGCAAAGGACAAGCCTGGACAAACTCTTATATGAAGGAAAGCGCTCCCGAGGACACATGGGAATTATCGTCAAGCTAGTTTTCATCACGATCATATGGTTCGTGTTCGGTACTTTGATAATTTGATATGTGGGTGGACCGGTGCTTGGGTACTGTCCTTACTTGGACAAGCATCCCACTTATGATTAACCCCTATTGCAAGCATCCGCAACTACAACAAAAGTATTAAGGTAAACCTAACCATAGCATGAAACATATGAATCCAAATCATCCCCTTACGAAGCAACGCATAAACTAGGGTTTAAGCTTCTGTCACTCTAGCAACCCATCATCTACTTATGACTTCCCAATGCCTCCCTCTAGGCCCAACAATGGTGAAGTGTCATGTAGTCGACGTTCACATGACACCACTAGAGGGATGACAACATACATCTCATCAAAATATCGAATGAATACCAAATTCACATGACTACTAATAGAAAGACTTCTCCCATGTCCTCAGGAACAAACATAATGACTCACGAAGTATATTCATGTTCATAATCAGAGGGGTATTAATATGCATATTGGATCTTAACATATGATCTTCCACCAAGTAAACCAACTAGCATCAACTACAAGGAGTAATCAACACTACTAGTAACCCACAGGTACCAATCTAAGGTTTGGATACAAAGATTGGATACAAGAGATGAACTAGGGTTTGAGATGAGATGGTGCTGGTGAAGATGTTGATGGAGATTGACCCCCCTCTCGATGAGAGGATCGTTGGTGATGACTATGGTGATGATTTCCCCCTCCCGGAGGGAAGTTTCCCCAGCAGAACAGCTCCGCCGGAGCCCTAGATTGGTTCCACCAAGGTTCCGCCTCGTGGCGGCGGACTTTCGTCCCGTAAGCTTCTTATGATTTTTTTCTTGGACCAAAGACCTCATATAGCAGAAGATGGGCATCGGAGGGTGTGGCCCCCCTCTGGAACTTTCTTCGCCCAGTATTTTTTATATATTCTAGAAATAACTTCCATGAACTTTCAGGACTTTTGGAGCTGTGCAGAATAGGTCTCTAATATTTGCTCCTTTTCCAGCCCAGAATCCCAACTGCCAGCATTCTCCCTCTTCATGTAAACCTTGTAAAACAAGAGAGAATAGGCATAAGTATTGTGACATAATGTGTAATAATAGCCCATAATGCAATAAATATTGATATAAAAGCATGATGCAAAATGGACGTATCAGAGTCCTAGTCCTACTAGGAGGAGGACTCCTCTCTTGGTGCGCCCCAAGGGCCGGCTGGCCTCCCCCTTGCTCCTTTATATACGGGGGCAGGGGCACCCTAGAACATACACGTTGATCATTGATCTCTTAGCCGTGTGCGGTGCCCCCCTCCACCATAATCCACCTCGGTCATATCGTCATAGTACTTAGGCGAAGACCTACGCTGGTAGCTTCATAGTCATCGTCATGACGCCTTCGTGCTGACGAAGCTCTCCCTCGACACTCAGCTAGACCGGGAGTTCGTGGGACGTCACCGAGCTGAACGTGCGCAGATCGCGGAGGTCCCGTACTTTCGGTACTAGGATCGGTCGGATTGTAAAGACGTACGACTACATCAACCACGTTGCCATAACGCTTCTGCTTACGGTCTACGAGCGTACGTGGACAACACTCTATCCCCTGTCATTGCTATGCCTCACCTAGATGGATCTTGCGTGTGTGTAGGAAAATTTTGAAATTACTGCGTTCCCCAACAATAATAGTATATATAGGCGAAAGAAGTACGTCGGTGGAGCTCCGTGGGGCCCACGAGGATGGGGGCGCGCCTACCCCCCTGTGCACGCCCTCCTATCTCGCTGACGCCTCACGGAGTTCCAGACTTCCAATCCAAGTCTCTCGGTTTGCGTTTGTTCGAAGAAAGATCCTCGCGAAGGTTTCGTTCCGTTTGTATTCCGTTTGATATTCATTTTTTACTAAACACTGAAATAGGCAAAAAAAACAGAAACTAGCACTGGGCCTCCGGTTAATAGGTTAGTCCCAAAAATAATATAAAAGAGCATATTAAAGCCCATTAAACATCCAAAACAGATAATATAATAGCATGAAACAATCAAAAATTATAATTATGTTGGAGACGTATCAAGCATCCCCAAGCTTCATTCCTGCTCGTCCTCGAGTAGGTAAATGATAAAAACAGAATTTTTGATGTGGAATGCTACCTAAAATAATTTTCAATGTAATTTTATTTATTGTGGAATGAATGTTCAGATCTGAAAGATTCAAGACAAAAATTTAATAGTGACATAAAAATAATAATACTTCAAGCATACTAACCAAGCAATTATGTCTTCTCAAAATTACATAGCCAAAGAAAGCTCATCCCTACAAAATCAGATAATTTGGCCATGCTTCATTTTCGTCACACAAAATGCTCCCATCATGCACAGCCCCGATGATAAGCCAAGCAATTGTTTCATACTTTAGCATTCTCAAACTTTTTCAACTTTCACGCAATATATGAGCGCGAGCCATGGACATAGCACTATAGGTGGAATAGAACAGTGGTTGTGGAGAAGACAAAAAGGAAGAAGATAGTCTCACATCAACTAAGAGTATCAATGGGCTATGGAGATGCCCATCAATAGATATCAATGTGAGTGAGTAGGGATTTCCATGCAACGGATGCACTAGAGCAATAAGTGTATGAAAGCTCAACAAAAGTAACTAAGTGGGTGTGCATCCAACTTGCTTTCTCATGAAGACCTAGGGAAATTTGAGGAAGCCCATCACTGGAATATACAAGCCAAGTTCTATAATGAAAAATTCCCACTAGTATATGAAAGTGACAACATAAGAGACTCTCTATCATGAAGATCATGGTGCTACTTTGAAGCACAAGTGTGGAAAAAGGATAGTAACATTGCCACTTCTCTCTTTTTCTCTTATTTTTTGGGCCTTCTCCTTATCTTTTTTTGGCCTCTTTTTTCCGTCCGGAGTCTCATCCCGACTTGTGGGGGAATCATAGTATCCATCATCCTTTCCTCACATGGGACAATGCTCTAATAATGAAGATCATCACACTTTTATTTACTTACAACTCAAGAATTACAACTCGATACTTAGAACAAAATACGACTCTATGTGAATGCCTCCGGCGGTGTACCGTGATGTGCAATGAATCAAGAGTGACATGTATGAAAAATTATGAATGGTGGCCATGCCAGAAATACGATGTCAGCTACATGATCATGCAAAGCAATATGACTATGATGAAGTGTGTCATAATCAACGGAACGGTGGAAAGTTGCATGGCAATATATCTCGGAATGGCTATGGAAATGGCATAATAGGTAGGTATGGTGGTTGTTTTGAGGAAGGTAAATGATGGGTTTATGGTACCGACGGAAGTTGCGCGGCACAAGAGAGGCTAGCAATGGTGGAAGGGTGAGAGTGCGTATAATCCATGGACTCAACATTAGTCATAAAGAACTCACATACTTGTTGCAAAAATCTACAAGTCATCAAAACCAATCACTACGTGCATGCCCCTAGGGGGATAGATTGGTAGGAAAAGACCATCGCTCGTCCCCGACCGCCACTCATAAGGAAGGCAATGAAAGAACACCTCATGCTTCAAATTTGTCACACAACGGTTAACATACGTGCATGCTACAGGACTTGCAAACCTCAACACAAGTATTCCTCAAGTTCACAAATACTCAACTAGCATGACTCTAATATCACCATCTTTATATCTCAAAACAATTATCATGTATCAAACTTCTCATAGTTTTTAATGCACTCTATATGAAAGTTTTTATTATACCCATCTTGGATGCCCATCATATTAGGACTAATTTTATAACCAAAGCAAATTACCATGCTGTTCTAAAAGACTCTCAAAATAATAAAAGTGAGGCATGAGAGATCAACAATTTATATTAAATAAAACCACCACCGTGCTCTAAAAAGATATAAGCGAAGCACTAGAGAAAAATTATCTAGCTCAAAAGATATAATTGAAGCACATAGAGTATTCTAATAAATTCCATGTGTGTCTCTCCCAAAAGGTGTGTACATCAAGGGTGATTGTGTTAAAGTAAAAAAGCAAAGACTCAAATCATACAAGACACTCCAAGCAAAACACACATCATGTGGTGAATAAAAATATAGCCTCAAGTAAAGTTACCGATAGACGAAGACGAAAGAGGGGATGCCTTCCGAGGCATCCCCAAGCTTAGGCTTTTGGTTTTCCTTTAATTTTACCTTGGGGTGCCTTGGCATCCCCAAGCTTAGGCTCTTGCCACTCCTTGTTCCAAAATCCATCAAATCTTTACCCAAAAACTTGAAAACTTCACAACACAAAACTCAATAGAAAATCTCATGAGCTCCGTTAGTATAAGAAAACAAACCACCACTTTAATGTACTGTAATTAACTCATTACTTATTTATATTGGTCTTAAACCTACTGTATTCCAACTTCTCTATGTTTCATACCCCCTGATACTACCCATAGATTCATCAAAATAAGCAAACAATACACGAAAAATATAATCTGTCAAAACAGAACAGTCTGTAGCAATCTGGAGGTTCCCAATACTTCTGTAACTCCAAAAATTCTGAAAAATTAGGACAACCTAAATAATTTGTATATTGATCTATTGCAGTTGGAATTGGTATTTTATCGCTCTATGGTAAAAAATAAAAATTATTTTCGTGAGCGCATACTTTATGTTTTTTTAGCAAGATCAAACAACAATCACCCAAGAAGATCCTAAAGGCTTTACTTGGCACAAACACTAATTAAAACATAAAAACACAATCATAACAGAGGCTAGATAAATTATTTATTACTAAACAAGAACAAAAAGTAAATGACAAAAATAAAATTGGGTTGCCTCCTGATACGTCTACAACGTATCTATACTTTTTATTGCTCCATGCTATTATATTATCTATTTTGGATGTTAATGGGTTTTATTTTACAATTTTATATCATTTTTGGGACTAACCTATTAACCGAAGGCCCAGCCCAAATTGCTGTTTTTTGCCTATTTCAGAGTTTCGTAGAAAAGGAATATCAAACGAAGTCCAAACGGAATGAAACCTTTAGGAACGTGATTTTCTCAACAAACGTGATCCAGGAGACTTGGAGTGGGCGTCAAGAAACAATTGAGCCCTCATGGGCCCCTTGCTGCTCCACCGACCTACTTCTTCCTCCTATATAAGTCCATGTACCCCTAAAACATCTGGGAGCACCACGAAAATCTAATTCCACCGCCGCAACCTTCTGTACCCGAGAGTTCCATCTTGGGGCCTTTTCCGAAGCTCCGCCAGAGGGGGCATTGATCACGGAGGGCCTCAACATCAACTCCATGGCCTCTTCGGTGATGTGTGAGTAGTTTACTTTAGACCTTCGGGTACATAGCTAATAGCTAGATGGCTTCTTCTCTCTCTTTGGATCTCAATACAAAGTTCTCCTCGATTCTCTTGGAGATCTATTCGATGTAATCTTCTTTTGCGGTGTGTTTGTCGAGATCCGATGAATTGTGGGTTTATGATCCAGATTATCTATGAACAATATTTGATTCTTCTCTGAATTCTTTTATGTGTGATTGGTTTATCTTTGGAAGTCTCTTCGAATTATCAGTTTGGTTTGGCCTACTAGATTGATCTTTCTTGCAATGGGAGAAGTGCTTAGCTTTGGGTTCAATCTTGTGGTGCTCGATCCCAGTGACAGTAGGGGAAACGACACGTATTGTATTGTTGCCATCGAGGATAAAAAGATGGGGTTTATATCATATTGCATGCGTTTATCCCTCTACATCATGTCATCTTGCTTAAGGCGTTACTCTGTTCTTATGAACTTAATACCCTAGATGCATGCTGGATAGCGGTCGATGTGTGGAGTAATATTAGTAGATGCAGGCAGGAGTCGGTCTACTTGTCGCAGACGTGATGCCTATATACATGATCATGCCTAGATATTCTCATAATTATTCGCCTTTCTATCAATTGCTCGACAGTAATTTGTTCACCCACCGTAATACTTATGCTATCTTGAGAGAAGCCACTAGTGAAACCTATGGCCCCCGGGTCTATTTTCCATTATACAAGTTTCCAATCTATTTTATTTTGCAATCTTTACTTTCAATCTATAACATAAAAATACCAAAAATATTTATATTATTATTATCTCTATCAGATCTCACTCTTGCAAGTGGCCGTGAAGGGATTGACAACCCCTTTATCGTGTTGGTTGCGAGGTTCTTATTTGTTTGTGTAGGTACGAGGTGACTCGCGCGTGGTCTCCTACTGGATTGATACCTTGGTTCTCAACTGAGGGAAATACTTATGCTGCTTTACTGCATCACCCTTTTCTCTTCAAGGGAAAACCAACGCAGTGCTCAAGAGGTAGCAAGAAGGATTTCTGGCGCCGTTGCCGGGGAGATATACGCCAAGTCAAGACATACCAAGTACCCATCACAACTCTTATCCTCCACATTACATTATTTTCCATTTGCCTCTCGTTTTCCTCTCCCCCACTTCACCCTTGCTGTTTTATTCGCCCTCTTTTTCTGTTCCCCTTCTCTTTTTCTATTTGCCTTTTTGCTTGTTTCTTGTTTGCTTGTGTGTTGGATTGCTTGTTTGTCACGATGGCTCAAGATAATACTAAATTATGTGACTTTGCCAATACCAACAATAATGATTTTATTAGCACTCCTATTGCTCCTCTTACCCATGCTGAATCTTGTGAAATTAATACTGCTTTGCTGAATCTTGTCATGAAAGATCCGTTCTCTGGCCTTCCTAGTGAAAATGCCGCTACCCATCTAAACAACTTTGTTGATTTGTGTGATATGCTCAAGAATAAAGATGTGGATAATGATATTGTTAAACTTAAGCTATTTCCGTTTTCGCTTAGAGATCGTGCTAAGGATTGGTTTTCGTCTTTGCCTAAAAATAGTATTGGTTCATGGAATAAGTGCAAAGATGCTTTTATCTCTAAGTATTTTCCTCCCGCTAAGATCATCTCTCTTAGAAACAATATTATGAATTTTAAGCAACTTGATCATGAACATGTTGCACAATCTTGGGAGAGGATGAAATTAATGATACATAATTGCCCTACACATGGTTTGAATTTATGGATGATTATACAGAATTTTTATGTCAGATTGAATTTTGCTTCTGGAAATCTTTTAGATTTTGCCACGGGAGGCACTTTTATGGAAATCACTTTAGGAGAAGCTACCAAACTCCTAGATAATATTATGGTTAATTATTCTCAATGGCACACTGAAAGATCTACTAGTAAAAAAAGTGCATGCAATTGAAGAGATTAATGTTTTGAGTGGAAAGATGGATGAACTTATGAAATTGTTTGCTAATAAGAGTGCTCCTACTGATCCTAATGATATGCCTTTGTCTACTTTGATTCAGAATAATAATGAATCTATGGATGTGAATTTTGTTGGTAGGAACAATTTTGATAATAACGCGTATAGAGGTAATTTTAATCCTAGGCCGTTTCCTAGTAATTCCTCTAATAATTATGGTAATTCCTACAACAATTCCTATGCAAATTATAATAAGATTCCCTCTGATTTTGAATCTAGTATTAAAGAATTTATTACTTCGCAAAAGAGTTTCAATGCTTTGATTGAAGAAAAATTGCTTAAGATTGATGAGTTGGCTAGGAACGTGGATAGAATTTCTCTTGATGTTGATTCTTTGAAACTTAGATCTATTCCACCTAACCATGATATCAATGAGTCTCTCAAAGCCATGAGAATTTCCATTGATGAGTGCAAAGAAAGAACCGCTAGGATGCGTGCTAAGAAAGATTGCTTTGTGAAAGCGTGTTCTTCTAGTTTTCATGATAATAAGGATGAAGATCTAAAAGTTATTGATGTGTCCCCTATTAAATCTTTGTTTTTCAATATGAATCTTGATAATGATGGGACTGAAGATGAGTCAACTTTAGTTAGAAGGCGTCCCAAAAATTTGGAGTTTTTAGATCTTGATGCAAAAATTGTTAAAAGTGGGATTGAAGAGGTTAAAACTTTAAATAGCAATGAACCCACTATATTGGATTTCAAGGAATTTAATTATGATAATTGCTCTTTGATAGATTTTATTTCCTTGTTGCAATCCGTGCTAAATTCTCCTCATGCTTATAGTCAAAATAAAGCTTTTACTAAACATATCGTTGATGCTTTGATGCAATCTTATGAAGAAAAACTTGAGTTGGAAGTTTCTATCCCTAGAAAACTTTATGATGAGTGGGAACCTACAATAAAAATTAAAATTAAAGATAATTAGTGTTATGCTTTCTATGATTTGGGTGCTAGTGTCTCCACGATTCCAAAAACTTTGTGTGATTTGCTAGGTTTCCGTGATTTTGATGATTGTTCTTTAAACTTGCATCTTGCGGATTCCGCTATTAAGAAACCTATTGGAAGGATTAATGAGGTTCTTATTGTTGCAAATAGTAATTATGTTCCCGTAGATTTCATTGTTTTTGATATAGATTGCAATCCTTCATGTCCTATTATTCTTGGTATACCTTTCCTTAGAACGATTGGTGCAATTATTGATATGAAGGGAGGAAATATTAAATTCCAATTTCCATTAAGGAAGGGCATGGAACACTTACCTAGAAAGAAAGTTAAATTACCATATGAATCTATTATGAGAGCCACTTATGGATTTCCTACCAAAGATGGCAATACCTAGATCTATCTTCGCTTTTATGCCTAGCTAGGGGCGTTAAATGATAGCGCTTGTTGGGAGGCAACCC
Source organism: Triticum urartu (assembly GCF_003073215.2). Classification (NCBI taxonomy): domain Eukaryota; kingdom Viridiplantae; phylum Streptophyta; class Magnoliopsida; order Poales; family Poaceae; genus Triticum; species Triticum urartu. The sequence goes on from NC_053023.1 coordinate 446,504,039, forward strand.
AATTTTATTTTTATCCCTTGATTTCTGCTCCTATTTAGTAATAAATAATTTATCTAGCCTATGTTTTGTTTGTGTTTTTTTGTGTTTAATTAGTGTTTGTGCCAAGTAGAACCGTTGGGAAGACTTGGGGAAAGTCTTTTTGATCTTGCTATAAAAAACAGAAACTTTAGCGCTCACGAGAATTGCTGTCATTTTTATTTGGAATGTGATATTTAGTTAATTATTTTTGCGGATGATTAATAGATAAATTCCTCACATCCAGAAATTTATTTTAGAATTTTTGGGGTTCCAGAAGTTTGCGTTAGCTACAGATTACTACAGACTGTTCTATTTTTGACAGATTCTGTTTTTCTTGCGTTGTTTGCTTATTTTGATGAATATATGGCTAGTAATGGAGTTTATAAACCATAGAGAAGTTGGAATACAGTAGGTTTAACACCAATATAAATCAAGAATGAGTTCATTACAGTAACTTGAAGTGGTGTTTTGTTTTCTTTCGCTAACGGAGCTCACGAGATTTTCTATTTTGAGTTTTGTGTTGTGAAGTTTTCAAGTTTTGGGTAAAGATTTGATGGATTATGGAACAAGGAGTGACAAGAGCCTAAGCTTGGGGATGCCCATGGCACCCCAAGGTAAAATTCAAGGACACCAAAAATCCTAAGCTTGGGGATGCACCGGGAGGCATCACCTCTTTTGTCTTCATCTATCAGTAACTTTACTTGGAGCTATATTTGTATTCACCACATGATATGTGTTTTGCTTGGAGCGTCTTGTATGATTTGAGTCTTTGCTTTTTAGTTTACCACAATCATCCTTTCTGTACACACCTTTTGAGAGAGACTCACATGATTTGAAATTTATTAGAATACTCTATGTGCTTCACTTATATCTTTTGAGCTATATAGTTTTTGCTCTAGTGCTTCACTTATATCTTTTACAGCACGACGGTGGTTTATTTTATAGAAATAGTTGATCTCTCATGCTTCACTTATATTATTTTGAGAGTCCTTTAGAACAACATGGAAATTTTCTTTTAGGAATAATATAAAAACTTTCATAGAAGTGCATTGAATACTATTGTCGGGTTTCGGGTTCCGGCAGACACTTAAGGTTCGAACTCTGGGGTGCGCACGGAGATCTTTCCCCTACCGACTCGCACTTCTATGGCTCGCAAGAAATCTAGGCTGGAAAGAAGAGCACACAAAGGACATGAGGTTTATACTGGTTCGGGCCACCGATGTGGTGTAATACCCTACTCCAGTGTGTGGTGTGGTGGATTGCCTCAGGGGCTGATGATGAACAATACAGGGGGAAGAACGGCCTCGCGAGAGGTGTTCTTGAGCTGGTGCAGTGTGTTCTACTTGGTCCGAATCTCTCTCTCTCTCTTTCTCTTCTCTCTTTCTTGCTCTTTCTTTCTCTCTTCTTTCTTCCCTCTTCTTTTTTCCTCTCTCTTCGGGGGCTAGTCCTATTTATAGAGGCCCCGGTCCTCTTCCCAAATAATAAGAGGGAAGGGCGCCAACAATTGGCCATTTTGAAGGGGAACATCTAGTACAAGTTATCCTGACCAAAGGTGGTCTTCGGCTGCCAAAAGCACTGGTGATGACGCCGTCTTGGGCTCCATGGTGGCCTCCGTCCTGCCGCTCTGCTGGTCTTGGTCTCATTGCACCGGAATGGTAACCTTTGCCCGATGCCTTAGCCTATGCTTGCTCCCTCTGCACCGAAGGGGAAACAAGGAAACTGCGCAGGCTGGCGCCCGCCTGGCGCCCGCCTAATCTCTATCGTCATGGCTTGCGTCATGGGCTCCTCGCGAGGCACCCCTGCCTTGATCTCTCCGCCTCCTTGCGAGCCTGCCTGATGAGGCTGCTCCTGAGGAAGCCTCCTGCCATCCGCCCCGCAAGGCTTGGCCCCTTGTGAGGGTCTTGAGCTTGAGCTGATGAAGCTGGGCCGCACTGGGCCCCCACTCGAGCCACGCCACAGGCTGCAGGCAGGCATGTCTGGGGACCCCCGTTCCTAGAACGCCGACAGTAGCCCCCGGGCCCAAGGCGTGCCTGGGCTTGGCTTAGCAGAGAAGCGAAGGGGCAAGCGCGAAGCGCCGCGGGCCCCAATAGCCTGCTGCCTTGGGCGCCGCGTGGCGATTGATTGGACGTGGGCGTCTGCGCTTCCCCACAACGCCTCGGCAACCGCTCGACTTGACAAGTCCCTGCATGCAGAGAAATGGGTCATGATTACCTGCGATCGTGGTGGCCAGCGGTTGGCCTTCTCCGGCTATAAGTACGGGGCCGCATGAGCCTCGTTAGCTTATCCCTTCCTGCTACTCCTTTCCTTCCTCTTCCTCGTCCTTGCTTCTCCTTATGCCAATGGCACCAATCCGTCGGTTTTCTGCAGAAGAGAAAGGAAAGGCCCCCGGAGAAGGTCCTGACCCTCTTCCGCGGAAGAAACGGCTAGTCCCCTGCCGCCGAGATGAGGGTGCTTGGCAGGAGGCGTCAAGGCCCTGGTACGAGCGGCCGCCGCCTGGGTTTCCACTACCCTTGTACGCACGAATCGAGGGCCCTGGGGAAGAGGGCGTCGAGCGACACCGACGATGCGCGTCGTTCCTCCTAGAGTCCACGCTGAGGGCTCCTCCTGTGAGCTCGTGCTTCACGTCGACATGCCCCCATGCTCTTGGATCTGCCTTCCTCCCTCCTTCGCCTTCGAGATGCCGCCGAGCGGGTCTATGGAGCTCTGGCTGCAGCACGCCGACTGCAGCACCTCGCGACCGGAGCGGAGGTCGCAGTCATCGCTCCGGGCAAGGTCTACATGACCTGGGGCTGAGGTGAGATCGCCCAGGTCTGCCGGACAGAGGGTGCCCTCGTAATTTATCTTGAATACGACGGCGCCTCCCTGATGTTCTTCAAGGTCTTCGATGCTGAAGGAAGTCGGTTGAAGTGCTGCCCCAAGGAAAGCGGTAGGGGCATCGGACTGGCGAGAACCTGGCCTGCCCATCGGCCCTCCAGCAGCTCTTCAGGCGGCAGCGGAGGAGCTGGGGAATCCAGCGGCTCCCCCGAGCTTCTCGTGACTCCGGAGACGAGCGACGACAGCTGTGAGCCTCCGAGCTAGCGCCGTGCTCGGAGTAGGGCAACTACATAGGGTCGCCGACACCACTGATCTGGGTGGGGTTGGCGCCGGCGCCGCGCAGTCCACTGTTGATGATGGCGTCGCTTGCGGAGGCGTGGGAAATTAGTGTTCCTTAGGATTAGCACCTTTTGTTCCCTGCGAGGAATCGAAGCAACACCCCGCGGGGGTATGTAAGGCGCCTGCCATGTCTTTTGCGAACATTATATCCCTAATATGAATCGATGTGAGATGCTTGTCCTGTCCCGGCTCGGGTCCCCCTTTCTATCCTCACGAGGACTTAGCGCTCTACACTGACAGGTCCCAGTCCCCAGGCAGGCTTCAGCTGTCGCTGGTATGCCAGGTCATGGTGCCGTGGTCAAGGCCAGGAGGTGAGCGGCCTGAGGTCCGGTAAGAGGCCCCGAGTCGCGATGCTCGGGAGGTCCCCTTTAGCGCTCGAGCAGCCCTCGCTAGGCGAGAAAGGAAGGCAATGTCGCCGTGACAGAGCTGCACTAGGAAAGGGTTTGGTGCTGCGTTGGTCCAGCTCCTGTAAGGGCGTGACATATCTTTTGAATTTGGGGTAGTTCTTCGACGGGGCGCCCGGCCCGAGTGGCGGTAGCTGAGGTGCTGCTGGGTTAGGTCCTCGTGAGCTTCTTCCAACTTCCCCACACTTTCCTTAATGCTCTACGTCCTCAGGTCCCGGCCCTCGAGCGAGCTCAGCCACCGCTGGTATGACAGGTCGCAATGCCGTGGGTCAAGGCCAGGGGGTGAGGGCTGGAGAGCCAGTAGGAGCCCATGAGTCCTGATGCTCAGGCGCCCCCCTTTTAACGTGCGAGCGGTCCGTGCTGGAGAGAGGGAGAGATAGCCCGCGATGTCCCCAACGTTGCTCCTGGAGTGGGTCCTACATACCAATCACAAGGAGAGACAAGACCTGTCGCTACGGTTGCCAGCCAACCATTGGTCGCTCTGAGGGAGTGATTGTGGCACTGAGGGCCTGGTGAGGTGGCGCCTTGCGGGGCTGCCGCGGCCAGAGCTTGACCACTCAGATTTATCGGCATTGCAAGGACGGACCCGTACGCAGACGTCGTGCCAGAGCGAGCGGCTCCATGGGTAGGTGTCAATCGAGCAGGTGATTAGGTTAGGTATGTCAAGTACGAAGGAGCAAATCCATTTCAAGTAGATGCAGGAAAAGCAAACGCCGCTGGGCCAGGCCCGAGCAGCTTGGGGATGATGCAGCCCGAGGGGCGCCCCCAACAAGGTAGGTAAAGATCGTAAGCAAAATGGATACATGCCGCAGGGACGGACCCACGAGACCTGGGAATGACGCGGCCCTGTGGGCTCTCCCAGCTAAAAATGGAACTTGAAAGATGTCACCTGATGCCGTTGAAGATGAAGTGATGCCGAAGAAGTGGGCAACACGTGGTGAAGACGTCGACCCTCACGAGCCCCCAGGCCCAGGAGCCTCGGGAGGCTCCGGGGGCACGGGTAGGTCTTCGAGGGCCATCTCCACCTCCACCAGGACTGCACAATGCCTGACCTCTTGAGCCTCCACAATGCTCCTCAGCAGGCGCTGATGAGTAGGCGCTGATGAGCGGCGACCGTGTTCGGCAAGCCGAAAGGCATGCGAACGTAGCTGTGAGGTGGACCCTCGCAATGCCCCACGCGCGAAGGCCAGAGGCGCTCCTGAGACGCGACTCAGTTGAGCCCAGGCACGTCGATGCAGACGTGCAGCCCACCATCCTCGCCTGGATGTGGGGCCACGGCGGGCAAGTGGCGGCTGCCGCGCATGACTCTCGACTCCTGTAGTTGCTGGGTGTTTCCTGCGATGAACTCCTGAGGGTTTGGTCTTCCTTGCCTCGTACCTTCCTCAGGGAAACGTGCCTGGAAGCACCCCTCCAAGTGGTGCCCGAGCGCCTCCCTTGTGACCTTGGCAAAGTCGGTGGCTCTCCAAGAAAGAGCCCCCGAGCCCTTCCTGAGGAGGACGTCGGGCACGCTTTCCTATGCGACAGAGGGTGGCGCTCCCTGAACGAGCGCGAATCCTGACGCAACGCCTCCGGAGGCGCATGCCTCCTTATGGCTTGGGACAGGCGAAGCCTTCTTCTTCTTAAGGGTCGCCTCGGGAAGTCTTCCGCTCCTGTGATCTGGGTCTTCGATTGCTGCGGCTTGGAACACACGCTCAAGTGAACACACCGCGTCCCTTTCCTCACAGGGTACGGTGATGACTCCACTGCTTCCTGGCATCTTGAGGACATTGTAGCCATGGTGAGTCACTGCCATGAACTTGGCTAGGGCTGGGTACCCGAGGATGGCGTTGTATGGCAGGCGAATGTGGGCGACGTCGAAGTCAATGAGCTCGGTGCGGTAGTTGTTGCGCTGCCCGAAGGTGACTGGCAGGCGAACTTGCCCTATCGGAATGGTGGAACCATCAGTGACTCCTGAGAAAGGCTTGGTCGGCTGGAGCTGATCATACGGCACTTGGAGATTGTCGAACGTCTCGACGGACAGGACGTTGAGTCCTGCTCCGCCATCAACGAGGGTCCTGGTGACCTGCACATTGCTGATGACTAGGGAGAAAAGCACCGGGAGAACTCCAGCCATTGCCGCGCACTTGAGCTGATCTGCTGAGCTGAACGTGATGGCGCACGCAGACCACCTGAGAGGGCGCGTGGCCTCAAGCTTGGGGAGGACTGCATTCACCTCGCGAGCAAACTGCTTGAAGATGCGTTGTGATGCTGGGGCCTGGGCGCCACCCAAGATGCAAGCGATTGCGCGCGGCTCCTGGAAGCCCCCAGCCCCCTCGTCTTGATGTTGGTCTTCGTTCCTTCTTGGTGGTGGCGGTAGAGGAGGGAGGCCTGCGTTGCCGTGCGGGCGATCCTCACGAGGCTGATCCCTCCAGCCTCCCTCGCGAGGCTGGTCCTGCAAGTGATCCTCACGAGGTCGGTCACACCACCCTTGGCGAGGGCCACGGTCTTCCCATCGTCCTCCACCTCTTCCTCCTCCTTGTCCATAGCCCCTGTCGTTGCGCTCGGGGCGTCGGCCGATACGCCCATCTCGCACGTCCCTGAGCTTTTGGCATTCGTTGGTGTTGTGGGTGTGGAGGTCGTGGTACACGCAGTATCGGCTGCCCTTGGATGACTCAGGCTGATCCCTGCCTCGCTTGGTGTCTGGTTCCGCTGCGAGCACGGCAGCTCCCTTACGATTCACGTCCTTGGCCTTGGGCTTTTTCTCTTCTGGGTCGGCAGCTAGGAGCTCGAGGAGGGAGAGGCACCCTTCCTCAGCCCTGGCGCACTTGGTCGCCAAGTTGAACAGCTCCAGGGATGTGCACAGGTGTTCATGGATTGCCAGCTCCTCCTTCATCTTATGTCGCGCACGCCATCGGAGAAAGCTGAGATAATGGCTTCCTCGGTCACCCTGGGGATCTTGAGGCGAGCGTTGTTGAAGCGCTGGATGTATTTCTGTAGGATTTCCCCTAGTTGTTGCTTGATGCGGCGCAGGTCGCTTATGGCCAAGGGCCGGTCGCGAGTGCCCTGGAAGTTGGCGATGAAGCGAGTGCGCACCTCGTCCCAGGAGGAGATCATGCTGGGAGCCAAGTTCAGGAGCCAGGTGCGGGCGCCGTCCTTGAGTGCCATGGGAAACCAGTTCGCCATGACCTTTTTGTCTCCGTTGGCGGCTTTGATGCCCAGCTCGTAGAGCTGCAGGAATTCCGCGGGGTCCGCCGTGCCATCGTAGCGAGGGGGCAGATCAGGCTTGAACTTGACTGGCCATGTGACGCCGCGTAGCTCGGGGGGTGAATGCGCAGCAGCCTGCTGTGGCCACCGGCGCCCTTTGCTGGTGCTGGGCCTGCTCCTGGTGATAACCACGCGCCGCCGCTTGAAGCAGCGCGGGGTCTCGGCGTGGAGGCGAAGGGACGCGATCTTGGCGCACCAGTGCTGGGAGCGCGCGAGCACCTTCTTGGGGACGAGGGATCTCTTGGCAGCTCCCTTCTTGCCGCGCAGGCGCCGGACGTGGAGGGTCTCGCCCTGGGACTGCGTGCCTTGGAGCCAGGGCGCCTTCTTGGGGAGGAGGTGGCAGAGGCGCCTCCTGATCCTCGCCCCCTGCACGGAATGGAGGGCGAGGCAGCGAGAGGGACGACAAGGGAGAGCCCCCTGCGGCGCTGACGAGCTCGGTGATGCGGGCGAGCCGGTCCTCGTAGAGGTCGTCGACGGGGCGGTAGTGCAGGAGCTCTCTTGCCAGGAGCAACGCGGCGTGCGCGTCCGTGGGGGCGCGACGGGCGTGGGACGACGAACCGGCTGGAGTCAGTGACGGGGTTGTGGTGCGGCCCTCCCGCGGCACCGAAGGATGCTGGGACGAGGCCTGCTGCTCATTCCCCGCCGGGCCGGTGGCGGCGTTGGCGGCAGGCGACGGGGAATGACGAGGGCGTCTGCCGACGGGCGCCGTCTGGGCGACGCGGGTGGCGAGAGCATCTCGGTGCTCGACGCAAGCCCGATGAGCGTCAGCCATGGACACGACGGAAGATCACACGCGAACAGCGGAAGAAAGATTCCGGCGCACCCCTACCTGGCGCGCCAAATGTCGGGTTTCGGGTTCCGGCAGACCCTTAAGGTTCGAACTCTGGGGTGCGCACGGAGATCTTTCCGCTACCGACTTACGCTTCTATGGCTCGCAAGAAATCTAGGCTAGAAAGAAGAACACACAAAGGACACGAGGTTCATACTCATTCGGGCCACCGATGTGGTGTAATACCCTACTCCAGTGTGTGGTGTGGTGGATTGCCTCAGGGGCTGATGATGAACAATACAGGGGGAAGAACGGCCTCGCGAGAGGTGTTCTTGAGCTGGTGCAGTGTGTTCTACTTGGTCTGAATCTCTCTCTCTCTCTTTCTCTTCTCTCTTTCTTGCTCTTTCTTTCTCTCTTCTTTCTTCCCTCTTCTTTTTTCCTCTCTCTTCGGGGGCTAGTCCTATTTATAGAGGCCCTGGTCCTCTTCCCAAATAATGAGCGGGAAGGGCACCAAGAATTGGCCATTTTGAAGGGGAACATCTAGTACAAGTTATCCTGACCAAAGGTGGTCTTCGGCTGCCAAAAGCACTGGTGATGACGCCGTCTTGGGCTCCACGGTGACCTCCGTCCTGCCGCTCTGCTGGTCTTGGTCTTGTTGCACCAGAATGGTAACCTTTGCCTGATGCCTTGGCATGTGCTTGCTCCCTCTACACCGAAGGGGAAACAAGGACACTGCGCAGGCCGGTGCCCGCCTAATCTCGATCGTCATGGCTTGCGTCACGGGCTCCTCGCGAGGCACCCCTGCCTTGATCTCTCCGCCTCCTCGCGAGCCTGCCTGATGAGGCTGCTCCTGAGGAAGCCTCCTGTCGTCCGCCCCGCAAGGCTTGGCCCCTTGCGAGGGTCTTGAGCTTGACCTGATGAAGCTAGGCCGCACTGGGCCCCCACTCGAGCCACGTCGCAGGCCGCAGGCAGGCAAGTCTGGGGACCCCCATTCCCAGAACGCCGACAACTATGAGAAGTTTGATACTTGATAATTATTTTGATATATGGAGAAGGTGATATTAGAGTCATGCTAGTTGAGTAGTTGTGAATTTGAGAAATACTTGTGTTGAAGTTTGTGATTCCCGTAGCATGCACGTATGGTGAACCGTTATGTGATGAAGTCGGAGCATGATTTATTTATTGATTGTCTTCCTTATGAGTGGCGGTCGGGGACGAGCGATGGTCTTTTCCTACCAATCTATGCCCCTAGGAGCATGCGCGTAATACTTCGTTTTGATAACTAATAGATTTTTGCAATAAGTATGTGAGCTCTTTATGACTAATGTTGAGTCCATGGATTATACGCACTCTCACCCTTCCACCATTGCTAGCCTCTCTAGTATCAGGCAACTTTCTCCGGTACCATAAACCCACCACTTACCTTCCTCAAAACAGCCACCATACCTACCTATTATGGCATTTCCATAGCCATTCTGAGATATATTGCCATGCAACTTTCCACTATTCCGTTATTATGACACGCTTCATCATTGTCATATTGCTTGCATGATCATGTAATTGACATCGTATTTGTGGCAAAGCCACCATTCATAATTTCATACATGTCACTCATGCATCAGTGCACATCCCGGTACACCGGCGGAGGCATTCACATAGAGTCATATTTTGTTCTAAGTATTGAGTTGTAATTCTTGAGTTGTAAGTAAATTAAAGTGTGATGATCATCATTATTAGAGCATTGTCCCAATGAGGAAAGGATGATGGAGACTATGATTCCCCCACAAGTCGGGATGAGACTCCGGACAAAAAAAAAGAAAAGAGGCAAAAAGAAAAAAAGAAAGAAGCCCAAACAAAAAAAGATAGAAAAAGATAGAAGGGACAATGTTACTATCCCTTTTCCACACTTGTGCTTCAAACTAGCACCATGATCTTCGTGACAGAGAGTCTCCTATGTTATCACTCTTCTATATACTAGTGGGAATTTTACATTATAGAACTTGGCTTGTATATTCCAATGATGGGCTTCCTCAAAATTGCCCTAGGTCTTCATGAGCAAGCAAGTTGGATGCACACCCACTTAGTTCTTTTGTTGAGCTTTCATACACTTATAGCTCTAGTGCATCCGTTGCATGGCAATCCCTACTCACTCACATTGATATCTATTGATGGGCATCTCCATAGCCCGTTGATACGCCTAGTTGATGTGAGACTATCTTCTCCTTTTTGTCTTCTCCACAACCACCATTCTATTCCACATATAGTGCTATATCCATGGCTCACGCTCATATATTACGTGAAGATTGAAAAAGTTTGAGAACATCAAAAGTATGAAACAATTGCTTGGCTTGTCATTAGGGTTGTGCATGATTTAAATATTTTGTGTGGTGAAGATAGAGTACAGCCAGACTATATGATTTTGTAGGGATAACTTTCTTTGGCCATGTTATTTTGAGAAGACATGATTGCTTAGTTACTATACTTGAAGTATTATTATTTTTATGTCAATATTAAACTTTTATCTTGAATCTGGATCTAAACATTCATGTCACAATAAAGAAAAATTACATTTAGAAATATATTACAAAGCATGCCATATCAAAAATTCTTTTTTATCATTTACCTACTCGAGGACGAGCAGAAATTAAGCTTGGAGATGCTTGATACGTCTCCAACGTATCTATAATTTTTGATTGCTCCATGCTATTATATTATCTGTTTTGGATGTTAATGGGCTTTATTTTACACTTTTATATCATTTTGGGACTAACCTATTAACCGGAGGCCCATCCCAAATTGCTGGTTGTTTTGCCTATTTCAGTGTTTCGTAGAAAGGGAATATCAAACGAAGTCCAAATGGAATGAAACCTTTGGGAACGTGATTTTCTCAACAAACGTGATCCAGGATACTTGGAGTGGGCGTCAAGCAACAATCGAGGAGGCCACGAGGCAGGGGGCGCGCCCTCCACCCTTGTGGGCCCCTCGTTGCTCCACCGACCTACTTCTTCCTCCTATATAAGTCCACGTACCCCGCAAACATCCGGGAGCACCACAAAAACCTAATTCCACCGCCGCAACCTTCTGTACCCGAGAGATCCCATCTTGGGGCCTTTTCCAGAGCTCCACCGGAGGGGGCATTGATCACGGAGGGCCTCTACATCAACTCCATGGCCTCTCTGGTGATGTGTGAGTAGTTTACTTCAGACCTTCGGGTCCATAGCTAGTAGCTAGATGGCTTCTTCTCTCTCTTTGGATCTCAATACAAAGTTCTCCTTGATTCTCTTGGAGATCTATTCAATGTAATCTTATTTTGCGGTGTGTTTGTCGAGATTCGATGAATTGTGGGTTTATGATCCAGATTATCTATGAACAATATTTGATTGTTCTCTGAATTCTTTTATGTATGATTGGTTTATCTTTGCAAGTCTCTTCGAATTATCAGTTTGGTTCGGCCTACTAGATTGATCTTTCTTGCAATGGGAGAAGTGCTTAGCTTTGGGTTCAATCTTGCGGTGCTCGATCCCAGTGACAGTAGAGGAAACGACACGTATTGTATTGTTGCCATCGAGGATAAAAAGATGGGGTTTATATCATATTGCATGAGTTTATCCCTCTACATCATGTCATCTTGCTTAAGGCGTTACTCTGTTCTTATGAACTTAATACCCTAGATGCATGCTGGATAGCGGTAGATGTGTGGAGTAATAGTAGTAGATGCAGGCAAGAGTCGGTCTACTTGTCGCGGACGTGATGCCTATATACATGATCATGCCTAGATATTCTCATAATTATTCGTCTTTCTATCAATTGCTCAACAGTAATTTGTTCACCCACCGTAATACTTATGCTATATTGAGAGAAGCCACTATTGAAACCTATGGCCCCGGGTCTATTTTCCATTATACAAGTTTCCAATCTATTTTATTTTCCAATCTTTACTTTCAATCTATAACATAAAAATGCCAAAAATATTTATCTTATTATTATTATCTCTATCAGATCTCACTCTTGCAAGTGGTCGTGAAGGGATTGAAAACCCTTTATCGCGTTGGTTGCGAGGTTCTTATTTGTTTGTGTAGGTACGAGGTGACTCGCGCGTGGTCTCCTACTGGATTGATACCTTGGTTCTCAAAAACTGAGGGAAATACTTACGCTGCTTTATTGCACCACCCTTTCCTCTTTAAGGGGAAACCAACGCAGTGCTCAAGAGGTAGCACCTCCCAACAAGCGCTATCGTTTAATGCCCTAGCTAGGCATAAAAGCGAGAATGGATCTAGGTATTGTCATCTTTGATATGAGATTCATAAGTGGCTCTTATAATTGATTCATAAGGCAATTTAATTTTTCTTTCTAGGAAAGTGTTCCATGCCTTTCCTTAACGGAAATTTGAATCTAATATTTCCTTATTTCATGTCAATAATTGCACCAATAGTTCTAAGGAAAGGTCTACCAAGAATAATAGGACATGTAGGATTGCAATCTATATCAAGAACGATGAAATCTACGGGCACATAATTCCTATTTGCAACAATAAGAACATCATTAATCCTTCCCATAGGTTTCTTAATGGTGGAATCCGCAAGGTGCAAATTTAAAGAACAATCATCAAATTCACAGAAACCTAAGACATCACACAGAGGTTTTGGAATCATGCAAACACTAGCACCCAAATCACACAAAGCATAGCGTTCATAATCTTTAATCTTAATTTTAATAGTAGGTTCCCACTCATCATAAAGTTTTCTAGGCATAGAAACTTCTAGTTCAAGTTTTTCTTCATAAGATTGCATTAAAGCATCAACGATACGTTTAGTAAAAGCTTTATTTTGGTCATAAGCATGAGGAGAATTTAACACGGATTGCAACAAGGAAATACAATATATCAAAGAGCAATTATCATAATTAAATTCCTTGAAATCCAAAATAGTGGGTTCATTGCTATGTAAAGTTTTGACCTCTTCAATCCCACTTATATTAATTTTTGCATCAAGGTCTAAAAACTCTTAATCATTGGGACGCCTTTTAAATAAAGTTGACTCATCTGCAGTCCCATCTTTATCAAGATTCATATTGGAAAACAAATATTTAATAGGAGACACATCAATCACTTTTAGATCTTCATCATTATTATCATGAAAACTAGAAGAACACGCTTTCACAAATCAATCTTTTTTAGCACGCATCCTAGCGGTTCTTTCTTTGCACTCAATGTAAATTCTCATAGCTTTGAGAGACTCATTAATTCAATGCTTAGGTGGATAGATCTAAGTTTCAAAGAATCAACATCAAGAGAAATTCTATCCACGTTCCTAGCCAACTCATCAACCTTAAGCATTTTTTCTTCAACCAAAGCATTGAAATTCTTTTGCAAACTCATAAATTCTTTAACACTAATCTCAAAATCAAAGGGCATCTTATTAAAATTTCCATAAGAGTTGTTCTAGGAATTACCATAATTATTAGAGGAATTACTAGGAAACGGCCTAGAATTAAAATTTCCTCTATACGCGTTTTTACCAAAATTATTCCTACCAACAAAATTCACATCCATAGATTCATTATTATTCTCAATCAAAGTGGACAAAGGAATATCATTAGGATCAGAAGAAACACTCTTATTAGCAAACAATTTCATAAGTTCATCCATCTTTCCACTCAAAACATTAATCTGTTCAATCGCATGAACTTTTTTACTAGTGGATCTTTAGGTGTGCCATTGAGAATAATTAACCATAATATTATCTAGGAGTTTAGTAGCTTCTCCTAAAGTGATTTCCATAAAAGTGCCTCCCGCAGCCGAATCTAAAAGATTTCTAGAAGCAAAATTTAATCTGGCATATTTTTTTGTATAATCATCCATAAATTCAAACCAGGTGTAGGGCAATTACGTATCATTAATTTCATCCTCTCCCAAGCTTGTGCAACATGCTCATGATCAAGTTGCTTAAAATTCATAATATCATTTCTAAGAGAGATGGTCTTAGCGGGAGGAAAATACTTAGAGATAAAAACATCTTTGCACTTATTCCATGAATCAATACTACTTTTAGGCAAAGAAGAGAACCAAGTTTTAGCACGATCTCTAAGAGAAAACGGAAATAGCTTCAATTTAACAATATCATTATCCACATATTTCTTCTTTTGCATATCACACAAATCAACAAAGTTGTTTAGATGGATAGCGGCATCTTCACTAGGAAGGCTAGAAAATTGATCTTTCATGACAAGATTTAACAAAGCAGCATTAATTTCACATGATTCAGCATCGGTAATAGGAGCAATCGGAGTGCTAATAAAATCATTGTTGTTGGTATTGGAAAAGTCACATAATTTAGTATTATCTTGAGCCATCATGACAAACAAGCAATCCAACACACAATCACACAAGAAGGGAGCAAAAATAGACGAACAGAAAATGGGCGAATAAAACGGCAAAGGCGAAGTGGGGGAGAGGAAAACGAGAGGCAAATGGCAAATAATGTAATGCGAGGGAGAAGAGTTTATTATGGGTACTTGGTATGTCTTGACTTGAGCATAGATCTCCCCGGCAACGGCGCCAGAAATCCTTCTTGCTACCTCTTGAGCATGCGTTGGTTTCCCCTTGAAGAGGAAAGGGTGATGCAGCAAAGTAGCGTAAGTATTTCCCTCAGGTTTGAGAACCAAGGTATCAATCCAGTAGGAGATAACACGCAAGTCACCTAGTGCCTACACAAACAATCAAGAACCTCCCAACCAACGCGATAAAGGGGTTGTCAATCCCTTCACGGTCACTTGCGAAAGTGATATCTGATAAAGATAGTAAGATAGATATTTTTGGTACTTTTGTTGTATAGATTGGAAAGTAAAGATAACAAAATAGTAAACGAGATGCAATGTAAATAAAAAGAGATGCAATATAATAAGGAAGAGACTCGGGGGCCATAGGTTTCGCTAGTGGCTTCTCTCATGATAGCATGTATTACGGTGGGTGAACAAATTACTACCGAGCAATTGATAGAAGAGCGCATAGTTATGAGAATATCTAGGCAATGATTATGAATATAGGCATCACTCCGTGTTAAGTAGACCGAAATGATTCTATATCTACTACTATTACTCCACACGTCGACCACTATCTAGCATGCATCTAGAGTATTAAGTTCATAAGAATAGAGTAATGCTTTAAGCAAGATGACATGATGTTGAGGGATAAACTCAAGCAATATGATACAAACCCCATCTTTTTATCCTCGATGGCAACAATACAATACGTGCCTTGCTGCACCTACTGTCACTGGTAAAGGACACCGCAAGATTGAACCCAAAGCTAAGCACTTCTCCCATTGCAAGAAAGATCTATCTAGTAGGCCAAACTAAACCGATAATTCGAAGAGACTTGCAAAGATATCAAATCATGCATATAAGAATTCAGAGAAGAACCAAATATTATCCATAGATAAACTTGATCATAAATCCACAATTCATCGGATCTCGGCAAACACACCGCAAAAAGTATTACACCGAATAGATCTCCAAGAACATCGAGGAGAACTTTGTATTGAGAACAAAGAAGGAGAAGAAGCCATCTAGCTAATAACTATGGACCCGAAGGTCTGTGGTAAACTACTCACACATCATCGGAGAGGCAATGGTGTTGATGTAAAAGCCCTCCGTGATCGAATCCCCCTCCGACAGATCACCGGAAAAGACCCCAGATGGCATCTCCCGGGTACAGAAGGTTGCGGCGGTGGAAAAGTGGTTTCGTGGATCCCCCCTGATGTTTTTAGGGTATAAGAGTATATATAGGCGAAATAAGTACGTTGGTGGATGATACGTCTCCGTCGTATCTACTTTCCAAACACTTTTGCCCTTATTTTGGACTCTAACTTGTATGATTTGAATGGAACTAACCCGGACTGACGCTGTTTTTAGCAGAATTGCCATGATGTTGTTTTATGTGCAAAAAACAAAAGTTCTCGGAATGACCTGAAACTCTACGGAATATCTTACAATAAATAATAAAAAATCCTCGCCAAAGATGAAGACCAAGGGGCCCACACCCTTTCCATGAGGGTGGGTCCCCCCTAGGGCGCGCCCCCCTACCTCGTGGGCCCCCTGGAGACCTCCCGAATCCAACTCCAACTCTATATATCTGATTTCGGGGAGAAAAAAATAGGAGAGAAGATTTCATCGCGTTTTACGATACGGAGCCACCGCCAAGCCCTAAAACCTCTTAGGAGGGCTGATCTGGAGTCCGTTCGGGGCTCTGGAGAGGGGGATTCTTCGCCGTCGTCATCATCAACCATCCTCCATCACCAATTTCATGATGCTCACCGCCGTGCGTGAGTAATTCCATTGTAGGCTTGCTGGACGGTGATGGGTTGGATGAGATTTACCATGTAATCGAGTTAGTTTTGTTAGGGTTTGATCCCTAGTATCCACTATGTTCTGAGATTGATGTTGCTATGACTTTGCTATGCTTAATGCTTGTCACTAGGGCCCAAGTGCCATGATTTCAGATCTGAACCTATTATGTTTTCATCAATATATGAGGGTTCTTGATCCTATCTTGCAAGTCTATAGTCACCTATTATGTGTTATGATCCGTTAACCCCGAAGTGACAATAATTGGGATACTTACCGGTGATGACCATAGTTTGAGGAGTTCATGTATTCACTATGTGCTAATGCTTTGTTCCGGTTCTCTATTAAAAGGAGGCCTTAATATCCCTTAGTTTCCATTAGGACCCCGCTGCCATGGGAGGGTAGGACAAAAGATGTCATGCAAGTTCTTTTCCATAAGCACGTATGACTATATTCAGAATACATGCCTACATTACATTCACGAATTGGAGCTAGTTTTGTGTCACCCTATGTTATGACTGTTACATGATGAACTGCATCCGGCATAATTATCCATCATTGATCCGATGCCTACGAGCTTTCCATATACTGGTTTACGCTTATTTACTTTCCCGTTGCTATTGTTACAATCACTACAAAATACTAAAAAGATTACTTTGCTTTCATTACTCTTTTGTTACCGTTACAATCACTATCATATTACTTTGCTACTAAACACTTTGCTGCAGATACTAAGTTTCCAGGTGTGGTTGAATTGACAACTCAGCTGCTAATACTTGAGAATATTCTTTGGCTCCCCTTGTGTCGAATCAATAAATTTGGGTTGAATACTCTACCCTCGAAAGCTGTTGCGATCCCCTATACTTGTGGGTTATCAAGACTAATTTCTGGTGCCGTTGCCGGGGAGCATAGCTCTATTCTTTGAGTCACTTGGGATTTATATTTGCTGGACACTATGAAGAATTTGAAAGACGCTAAGACAACAATTTATCCCTCAACTACGAGGGGAGGTAAGGAACTGCCATCTAGCTCTGCACTTGATTCACCTTCTGTTTTGAGTAAGCTTGCGACACCTACACCTGCTTCTGTTATTCGTTCTCATATGTCACATGTTATTGATGATGCCACTTCTGCTATGCATGACACTTATGATGAAACTACTTCTATGCTTGATACTACTGTGCCACTTGGTGGTTTTCTCGAGGAACGACTTGCTAGGGCTAGAGAGATTGAAAATATTGAATCTGATTATGATGATGAAAGTGATGATGAAGAATCACTTGTTATTCCTAAGGGTTATTTATTTGATCAAGAAGCTTCTTTAGCCATTTTAGCTTGCAAAGATAGATATGAACTCAAAAGGTTATTAGCTAAATGGAATAAGCAATCTCTAAATGCTAGGATGAAACCTGACCCTGCTTTTGCTACTTCACCTATCTGTGTTACTGATAAGGATTATGAATTCTCTGTTGATCCTGATATAATTACTTTGGTTGAATCTGATCCTTTTCATGGCTATGAATCTGAAACTGTTGTGGCACATCTTACTAAATTAAATGATATAGCCACCCTGTTCACTAATGATGAGATATCTCGCTACTTTTATATCCTTAAAATATTTCCGTTCTCATTAAAGGGTGATGCTAAGATATGGTTTAATTCTCTTGATCCTGGTTGTGTGCGTAGTCCCCAGGATATGATCTATTACTTCTCTGCTAAATATTTCCCTGCTCATAAGAAACAAGCTGCTTTAAAGGAAATATACAACTTTGTGCAAATTAAAGAAGAGAGTCTCCCACAAGCTTGGGGGAGGCTTCTCAAGTTACTTAATGCTTTGCCTAATCATCCTCTTAAGAAAAATGAAATACTTGATTCTTTTACAATGGACTAATTGATGCTTCCAGAGATTACCTGGATAGTTGTGATGGTTCTCTTTTCAGGGAAAGAACACCGGAAGAAGCTGAAATCTTATTGAATAATATGTTGACAAATGAAAATAATTGGGCACCTCCTGAGCCAGCTCCTGAGCCAGCTCCTGCTTCAATTAATGATCCTAATCCTAAACCAACTCCGAAGAAGAGAGGTGTTCTATTTCTCAGTCCCAAAGATATGCAAGAGGCAAAGAAATCTATGAAAGAAAAAGGTATTAAAGCTGAAGATGTTAAGAATTTACCTCCTATTGAAGAAATACATGGTCTTAATTTACCGCCTGCCGAAGAAACATATGATCTTGATCCTTTATTTATCGAAGAACCTCCAGACCTCGATAACCTGACACAGGTAGTAAAGGTAAATTCTCTCTATAGATATGATAAAGCTGAAATCCCTCTTGCTAAAATTGCTAGTCGATGCTTGGATGAATTTGATAATTTTATGTTTAAGCAAGAAGACTTCAATGCTTATTTTGGTAGACAATTAAAACAAGATGTTGATATGATTAAATACTTGGGTGATTATATGGCTAATATTAGAGGTGAACTTAAACTTGTTAGCAAACATGCTTCTATGGTTACCACTCAAGTAGAACAAGTACTTAAAGCTCAAAAAGACTTGCTCAATGAGATGAATAATAAGAAAAATAATTATGTTGTTAAAGTGGCTACTAGAACTGGTAGAATGACTCAGGAACCTTTGTATTCTGAAGGCCACCCTAAGAGAATTGAGAAAGAATCTCAGAGAAATATGTAACGCCCGAGACCAATGTGCCACGTGTCCTCCAGTTATTCGCTGTTGTTGCCTTGTCATTTGCTTGCGTGTTGCATCTTATCATGTCATCATGTGCATTGCATTATCATGTTTTCAAAACCTGCATCCATCCGGGTTCCCCCAGTTCCCTCTGTTGTCCGTTCGGAGCCCACACACACTTGCACGCGCCCGCGGCATGTCCGAGATAGTATTTTATAAGTGGCCAGAAAATGTTCTCGAAATGGGTCGAAAGTTGGCATGTGGTCTTGTTTTAGCGTAGATAGACCGCCTGTCGAGTTTCATCGCATTCGGAGTTCGTTTGATAGTCCAACCGTTAAATATAGCGGCAATAGTAGCCGGTCTAACGTCGAACGTTTTCGGTCTCCGGAAACAGTTGCCGGGCTGCACTCCTCTCCTCTCATCTCAGCCCAACCTCTCTTCACAGCCCACTAGCCCACCTATCTAACCCCCCCTCCGCTCCGGGTCGTCCGATCGAGATCGAACGGCTCCGGAACGGACTAAAACCCCCAACCCTAGCTCCTCCTGCTATATATAGCAGCCCCCCTTGCCATTTTTGGCCTTCTCCTTCCTCCCCCTTGAAATCCATGCCCCAATCATCAGCCAGCCGCCTCCCACCTCCTCTCCTCTATTTCCACCGCCGTCCACCTCGTCCCTGCCACTTGGCGCGCTGCCAGTGGCCAGCCGCCGCTCCAGCAGCGCCCGCGGCCAACCAAAGCCGGCCACGTGGCCCCGGGCTCCCCACTCCGCCGTGGCCCGCGGGAGGCCCGCCCAGGCCCGCACGGTCACAGCCCCGCATCTCCCGCTCCATCGCTCCCGATCTGGACCGAGGGGAGGAGCCCCTCGACCTCGACCTCGCCGTCTGCTCCTTCCCGCCGACTCGCTGGAGTCACTGCCGGCGACCACCTCCGGCCAGGTTGCGCCGCCCCTGCCTCTCCTCCTTCCTTCCTTGCCTCTCCTCCATCTCCCTCATGATCTCTCTCTCCCCCACAGGATCCCATCACCAGGGATCACCGCCGCCCGGAGCTTCCCATCCTCGCCGTCACCGGAAATGGACCCCCGGAGCCAGATCCGGCCTCCTCCACTCCGGATCCGTCGGTTCTGCGCCCGTTCCCAGCCTCCCCGATGTTCCTCGCATCGACGGAGCGTCGCCGCCGGAGTTGCTCTGCTGGACTCGCCGTTCTCGACGTCCTTCGTCGCGCTGCTCCGATCCGTTGACCGCGCGTGTGGGCCGCATCCCGCGCCAAGGCCCAGCGCGCTAAGCGCCCGACCTGCCAAGCCTCTCCCCCGACCTGGGCCATGGCCCGTGGGTGAGCAGCCCCTCCCTCCAGTCTCCTGTGCATCTGGCCCAACAGTTTTGGCCCAAGTCATGTTTTTTCCTCTGGACGATTTTGTCTATTATTCCAGAGAACGCCTGTTTTACAGAAAAACCCCTAAGTTTCATGCATATCCCAACTGACAAACCGTGCATCGCATGTAAATAATTTATATATGAAATATGACCAGAATTTCATCTAGTTTCATAATATGCCACTTTCATCCATGTTTAACATGTTTAAATTGCTGTCTGTTTAAATTTGCTTAAATAACTTGCTAAAATGATTTAATTCATAACTATTCAACCGTAGCTCCGAATTAAATAAACTTTATATGTATATGGGGTAGAATTTTGCCTAGTTTATCATGGTGACATTTTTTTGCATGCCTAACAACTCTAAAATATGGTTTAGGGAAGAACAGGATCTAACCTAATATATGCACATGAGGAGTTTCCGGATTTGCTGTTTGTTGTTCCCGGCCTCATTTAAACTTGACTAGATGGGTAGTTTTCTTTTGCTTCACCCTCTTGCCATGTTTAACAACATTTAATATTGTTGGGTACATAAACGAGATCGAACTAAATAATTGATGTGGTGCTCCGTCAATATGCAACTCGCTGCATATTGAGCTCCACTTAACTTGTAGTGTTGTTTGTTGCATTTTGCCATGCCATGCCATGAATCATTAAACAAGACATGCATCATACTTGATTGTGCATCATGCCAGGATTATGTGGTGGTTGTTTACTATGTTTGTGTGCTTCTTTCCGGTGTTTCTTCTTCGGGTTGGTTCCGGTAACGTCGCGTTTGTGAGGATCCGTTCGACTTCGTCTGTTTTTCTTCTTTATGGACTCGTTCTTCTTCCTTGCGGGATCTCAGGCAAGATGATCATACCCTCGAAATCACTACTATATTTGCTATACTAGACGCTCGCTCTTTTGCTATGCCTATGCCGCGATACCTACCACTTGCTTATCGTGCCACCCATATTGTTGAACCAAGCCTGTAACCCACCTTGTCCTAGCAAACCATTGTTTGGCTATGTTACCGCTTTGCTTAGCCCCCTCTTATAGCGTTGTTAGTTGCAGGTGAAGATTGAAGTTTGTTCCTTGTTGGAACATGGAGATGTTGTTCCTTGTTGGAACATGTTTACTTGTTGGGATATCACAATATATCTTATTTAATTAATGCATCTATATACTTGGTAAAGGGTGGAAGGCTCGGCCTTATGCCTGGTGTTTTGTTCCACTCTTGCCGCCCTAGTTTCCGTCATATCGGTGTTATGTTCCCGGATTTTGCGTTCCTTACGCGGTTGGGCTATTATGGGAACCCCTTGACAGTTCGCCTTGAGTAAAACTCCTCCAGCAATGCCCAACATTGGTTTTACCATTTGCCACCTAGCCTTTTCCTTTCCCTTGGGAGTCGCGCTCCTGAGGGTCATCATTATTTTAACCCCCCCGGGCCAGTGCTCCTCTGAGTGTTGGTCCAACTTGTCAGCCGCCGGTGGCCACCAGGGGCAACTCTGGGCTGGCCTACCGGAAGTTTGGACGATCCGGTGTGCCCTGAGAAAGAGATATGTGCAGCTCCTATCGGGATTTGTCGGCACATTCGGGCGGTGTTGCTGGTTTAGTTTTACCCTATCGAAATGTCTTGTTGTACTGGGATACCGAGTCTGATCGAAATGTCTCGGGAGGAGGTATATTCCTTCGTTGACCGTGAGAGCTTGTGATGGGCTAAGTTGGGACACCCCTGCAGGGATTTGAACTTTCGAAAGCCGTGCCCGCGGTTATGGGCAGATGGGAATTTGTTAATGTCCGGTTGTAGAAAACCTGAAGTTGACCTTAATTAAAATGCATCAACCGCGTGTGTAACCGTGATGGTCTCTTTCCGGCGGAGTCCGGGAAGTGAACACGGTGTTGGAGTTATGCTTGACGTAGGTTGTTCTAGGATCACTTCTTGATCATAGTTTCTCGATCGTGCTTTGCCTTCTCTTCTCGCTCTCATTTGCATATGTTTAGCCACCATATATGCTAGTCGCTTGCTGCAGCTCCACCTCATACTTTTACCTTACCCATAAGCTTAAATAGTCTTGATCGCGAGGGTGCGAGATTGCTGAGTCCCCGTGACTCACAGATACTTCCAAAACCAGCTTGCAGGTGCCGATGAGTCCGTGCAGATGACGCAACCAATCTCAGGAGGAGCTCGATGAAGATCTTGTCCTTTATGTTGTTTCGTTCTAGTCGATCAGTAGTGGAGCCCAGTTGGGGTCGATCGGGGATCTGTGTAGCATTTGGGGTTCTTCTTTTATTTTGGTTCCGTAGTCGGACCTTGTTTGTATCTAGATGATGTAATGTTTTATTCATGTATTGTGTGAAGTGGCGATTGTAAGCCAACTATGTATCGCTTTTCCCTTATGTATTACATGGGTTTGTGTGAAGATTACCTCACTTGCGACATTGCTTTCAATGCGGTTATGCCTCTAAGTCGTGCTTCGACACGTGGGAGATATAGTCGCATCGAGGGCGTTACAAGTTGGTAATCAGAGCCTTCCCCGACCTTAGGAGCCCCCACTGCTTGATCGTTTTTAGTAGCTGTTGTTGAGTCTAGAAAAATGTTTTGAGTCAATTAGGAATTATATATCGGAGAGTCTAGGAATTCTTTTACTTCCCAGTCTCTTCATCGCTCTGGTAAGACATCCTGACGTAGAGTTTTGACTATTCTCTTCTCAAATTTCACTAAAAAAAATTTAGGATCACGCGGGTATCTTGGAATCGTTCCGATGGTTTTATGATGAGAACATTGTCTTGGTGCCTCCTGTCAGGGGTTTTGTGGAAGTGTCCCGGGGAGTTGAGCTCTGAGGTGTTGTCGTCATAATTTTATCGTTGCAGTTCTGGAATACCTGAGTTTAGTACGCCGACATCGAAAATCTCTTTTATGCAGTTCATTGGTGAGATAACCTCGACGCCACCCAGTACTAGGGCGGGAGTTCGGGAGTATCGCCATAACTTGTATAACGGATGCTTTTCGAAGGTTGAGGTAGATGATTTCTGAAGGTTTCTTGGTTATGTGTTGAAGGATGGATACAGCTGGATGTAGGATTTGTTAGTTTGGGTGAGATATTATGCTTCCCCTGTATCCCCAACACCTGATTGCATAACCAGAAAGGTTCGGGAGTTTCATAGGTGGGAATTCAAGTAGTTCTTAGGATATCTTTCCGACAGATGTATGATATGAAATTGGGGTTCGACGTCTAGTGGTCCGCCTATTCACGGTCGATTTTACAGTGGTCTCGTTGTGTCTAAAAGAGTCCTTGGCTATGCCGACTCGGGGACGCTTCGTATGTCATGTGCACTGCCTTGTACATGATGGTGCTATACGATCGAGCCCGTGTAGGCCCCACCACGAAAACTTCGGACGAAATCTCTATCATATGTTTGTTCTGGCTTATTCTGCAAGCCAATCCTTTGTTTTGTTTTTGAGCTGTGGTATTCGAGTTGCTTCGAAGTCAAATGTTGATTCCATCCCTTATCTAAGTGGTGTTCTCATATTCCTATGTGAATACTAATCCTTCTCGATCATCGAGTCTGTCATGTCAATCCTTTTTAACCGCTGTACTTCTCTTCAAGTGGATCCGATCATTGCAACATCCGCAAGATCAATTATCAGTTCTTCTCAACGGTGTTTGTTTCATCCGTCCCCAAGTTGCCTTTGTTTTCCCCCCCCCCCCCCCCTTTTTCATCAAGGACTCATATGTCTTAATCAAGTATCCTTTTATTCATGAGAAGTCTCTCCATTCTTTTTCGTCAATATTCTTACCCGGTGGTTTCCATGAAGATGTTCTACTAGTTCGTCACTCTTCACTCGTTTTCTTCTCCGGTGGATTCCATTCAAGTTTTGTTGTTGATCATATCCCTTTCCTCGTTTTCAATGTTTTCTCATGCCGGTGCAATTCTTAATCGTTCACCTCTCGCTATCCTATTGTTCCGGAGTGCTCAAGATATCTTTAAGATTCGTGTTTCCACTCTCCTTCCGTTCAAGCTCTTTTGAGGATGCTATATCTTACAAGCTATTTAACTCAACCGGTGCTATATCCTCTTCAAGCAATCGTTCAACGGTGTTTCTTTTGAGTGGGCCCTAACCCACAGGTCTTTTCCCAGGATCTTACCTGACTCTTCCAATTTCTACCGGAGTTATTCTCAAATCCATTTCGAAGTTTGACGTAAGAATGAAGTTTTTCATCAGCCAAATGTTTTCTCCAAGATCTGTCAAATTCTTTTCATCATTGGTTCAACTTGTCTATTATTCTTCATTCCGGAGTGTCTCAACAATTCATGGTGGTGTTTCTCGTCGTAATTCTCAGATTTTGAAGACCGAAGAAGAATTTTCTCTCAATCTTGCTCCATTCTCTTTAAGATTCGTGGTTCTAGTTCAAGGCCATCCTCTCATAATTGTTTTGATTGTGAGTATTCTTTTCACCTATCCGGAGCATTTCATGAGTTGTTTTCAATTTCTTACTCCGAAGCCCATCATTTTAGAAGATTTATTCATTCTCAGTTTTCAGCCCTCATTCTCCAAATCTTACGGGTGCATCGCTCAAGTATTCTCTAATCAGTTCATGATCTCTTCGTTCTCATGTATCTAAATTCCCTCAAGCGTCTTCATTCGTTTTCTAATTCTTCCCGGTGTTTCTTTATATTTTCCTCATTCATTTCATAATTCTTCCCGGTGTTTATTTATCTTTTCTTCGTTCTTTTTCAATTCTTACCGGTGGCTCGCTCAAGATTTCTATTCCTTTGTTATTGTATTGATTCAGTCGTTATTTCTATCCTAACGGTGGTTCGTTCAATATTTTCCCAAGTTGGCGCTATATCTATCTTAATCCTTTCTACGAGAATAAGTAGTGTGCCAAATCCATTGAGTGTCATCAATTTAATTGGTGAAGGATACGCATAACGTAATTCTTATTCTTGCTTCATCCATGTGATTAATTCTTTATTCCGGAGGCTCATCAAATTCTCGGTTTCACTTGATTCATTTTTCTTTCTCGGAGTCCCAAGCTCTCGCAATTATATCACCACGGAGATTTATCTAAATCTTTACAAGGTTCAAACTTGTGTTCTCAACTACCATTTCTTTCTGTTTGATAATTCTTTTGTTTAACGGAGTTCTTCATGAAGGTTCTACATGATGTTTCATAAAGGATTTAATTCCTTCTCGAAGTGTTCTTCAAGATTCTTTTCTGAGGAGTTCAAGCATTCTTCATCTTGCAATCCGGAGTGCAATTCGTTCTACCGTATCATTGGAGGTGCTTTTACATCATTCTTGATAATTTTCCTTCGTGTTTCATGATTCACAAGTTATCAAGTATGACATATTTTAAATCCATCAACCTCTTCGTTGGAGTTATCTTGGGTTATATTTCACCTAAAGCTTTTCCTAAGGATTGTTGCTATTATGGTGCTTATAAATGACCCACGTTCTTCTTTATCCTTCCGATGAACAAGTTCCTCGTCTTCTTGTTCTTATCAATCCAATTCTTTTCTCGTGAGTGGCAGGTTGTCACCCCAAGCCGGCCACGTGGCCCCGGGCTCCCCACTCCGCCGTGGCCCGCGGGAGGCCCGCCCAGGCCCGCACGGTCACAGCCCCGCATCTCCTGCTCCATCGCTCCCGATCTGGACCCAGGCCCTCGACCTCGACCTCGTCGTCTGCTCCTTCCCGCCGACTCGCCGGAGTCACTACCGGCGACCACTTCCGGCCAGGTTGCGCCGCCCCTGCCTCTCCTCCTTCCTTCCTTGCCTCTCCTCCATCTCCCTCACAATCTCTCTCTCCCCCACAGGATCCCACCACCAGGGATCGCCGCCGCCCGGAGCTTCCCATCCTCGCCGTCGCCGGAAATGGACCCCCGGAGCCAGATCCGGCCTCCTCCACTCCGGATCCGTCGGTTCTGCGCCCGTTCCCAGCCTCCCCGCTGTTCCTTGCGTTGACGGAGCGTCGCCGCCGGAGCTGCTCTGCTGGACTTGTCGTTCTCGACGTCCTTCGTCGCACTGCTCCGATCCGTTGACCACGCGTGTGGGCCGCGTCCCGCGCCAAGGCCCAGCGCGCTAAGCGCACGACCTGCCAAGCCTCTCCCCCGACCTGGGCCATGGCCCGTGGGTGAGCAGCCCCTCCCTCCAGTCTCCTGTGCATCTGGCCCAAACAGTTTTGGCCCATGTCATGTTTTTTCCTCTGGACGATTTTGTCTATTATTCCAGAGAACGCCTGTTTTACAGAAAACCCCCTAAGTTTGATGCATATCCTAACTCACAAACCGTGCATCGCATGTAAATAATTTATATATGAAATATGACCAGAATTTCATCTAGTTTCATAATATGCCACTTTCATCCATGTTTAACATGTTTAAATTGCTGTCTGTTTAAATTTGCTTAAATAACTTGCTAAAATGATTTAATTCATAACTATTCAACCGTAGCTCCGAATTAAATAAACTTTATATGTATATGGGGTAGAATTTTGCCTAGTTTATCATGGTGACATTGTTTTGCATGCCTAACAACTCTAAAATATGGTTTAGGGCAGAACAGGACCTAACCTAATATATGCACATGAGGAGTTTCCGGATTTGCTGTTTGTTGTTCCCGGCCTCATTTAAACTTGACTAGATGGGTAGTTTTCTTTTGCTTCACCCTCTTGCCATGTTTAACAACATTTAATATTGTTGGGTACATAAACGAGATCGAACTAAATAATTGATGTGGTGCTCCTTCAATATGCAACTCGTTGCATATTGAGCTCCACTTAACTTGTAGTGTTGTTTGTTGCATTTTGCCATGCCATGCCATGTGATTGTGCATCAATGCATGATTATGTGGTGGTTGTTAACTATGTTTGTGTGCTTTCTTTTCCGGTGGTTGCTTCTTCGGGTTGGTTCCGGTAACGTCGCGTTTGTGAGGATCCGTTCTACTTCATCCGTTTTTCTTCTTCATGGACTCGTTCTTCTTCCTTGCGGGATCTCAGGCAAGGATGATCATACTCGAATCATTACTATCTTTGCTATGCTAGACGCTCGCTCTTTTGCTATGGCCTATGCCGCGGTACCTACCACTTGCTTATCGTACCTCCTATATTGTTGAACCAAGCCTCTAACCCACCTTGTCCTAGCAAACCGTTGATTTGGCTATGTTACCGCTTTGCTCAGCCCCTCTTATAGCGTTGTTAGTTGCAGGTGAAGATTGAAGTTTGTTCCTTGTTGGAACATGGAGATGTTGTTCCTTGTTGGAACTGGAGATGTTGTTCCTTGTTGGAACATGTACTTGTTGGGATATCACAATATATCTTATTTAATTAATGCATCTATATACTTGGTAAAGGGTGGAAGGATCGGCCTTATGCCTGGTGTTTTGTTCCACTCTTGCCGCCCTAGTTTCCGTCATATCGGTGTTATGTTCCCGGATTTTGTGTTCCTTACGCGGTTGGGCTATTATGGGAACCCCTTGACAGTTCGCCTTGAGTAAAACTCCTCCAGCAATGCCCAACATTGGTTTTACCATTTGCCACCTAGCCTTTTCCTTTCCCTTGGGAGTCGCGCTCCTGAGGGTCATCATTATTTTAACCCCCCCGGGCCAGTGCTCCTCTGAGTGTTGGTCCAACTTGTCAGCCGCCGGTGGCCACCAGGGGCAACTCTGGGCTGGCCTACCAGAAGTTTGGACGATCCGGTGTGCCCTGAGAAAGAGATATGTGCATCTCCTATCGGGATTTGTCGGCACATTCGGGCGGTGTTGCTGGTTTAGTTTTACCCTGTCGAAATGTCTTGTTGTACCGGGATACCGAGTCTGATCGGAATGTCTCGGGAGGAGGTCTATTCCTTCATTGACCGTGAGAGCTTGTGATGGGCTAAGTTAGGACACCCCTGCAGGGATTTGAACTTTCGAAAGCCGTGCCCGCGGTTATGGGCAGATGGGAATTTGTTAATGTCCAGTTGTAGAAAACCTGAAGTTGACCTTAATTAAAATGCATCAACCGCGTGTGTAACCGTGATGGTCTCTTTCTGGCGGAGTCCGGGAAGTGAACACGGTGTTGGAGTTATGCTTGACGTAGGTTGTTCTAGGATCACTTCTTGATCATAGTTTCTCGATCGTGCTTTGCCTTCTCTTCTCGCTCTCATTTGCGTATGTTTAGCCACCATATATGCTAGTCGCTTGCTGCAGCCCCACCTCATACTTTTACCTTACCCATAAGCTTAAATAGTCTTGATCGCGAGGGTGCGAGATTGCTGAGTCCCCGTGACTCACAGATACTTCCAAAACCAGCTTGCGGGTGCCGATGAGTCCGTGCAGATGACGCAACCAAGCTCAGGAGGAGCTCGATGAAGATCTTGTCCTTTATGTTGTTTCGTTCTAGTCGATCAGTAGTGGAGCCCAGTTGGGGTCGATCGGGGATCTGTGTAGCATTTGGGGTTCTTCTTTTATTTTGGTTCCGTAGTCGGACCTTGTTTGTATCTGGATGATGTAATGTTTTATTCATGTATTGTGTGAAGTGGCGATTGTAAGCCAACTATGTATCTCTTTTCCCTTATGTATTACATGGGTTTGTGTGAAGATTACCTCACTTGCGACATTGCTTTCAATGTGGTTATGCCTCTAAGTCGTGCTTCGACACATGGGAGATATAGTCGCATCGAGGGCGTTACAAAATAATATTGATGCACCTAGTTCTTCTAAAAGCAAGAAAAAGAAAAATGATAGAACTATGCAAACTTCTAGTGAACCTATTGCTGAACCACCTGATAATCCAAATGATATCTCTATGTCTGATGCTGAAACACAATATGGCAATGAACATGAACCTAATGAAAATGTTAATGATGATGTTCATAGTAATGCTCAACCTAGTAATGATAATGATGTAGAAATTGAACCTGCTATTGATCTTGATAACCCACAATCAAAGAATCAATGTTATGATAAGAAAGATTTTGTTACTAGGAAACATCGTAATGAAAGAGAGCCATGGGTTCAGAAACCCATGCCTTTTCCTCCCAAACCATCCAAGAAAGTGGATGATGAGGATTTTGAGCGCTTTGCTGAAATGATTAGACCAATCTTTTTGCATATGCGATTAACTAATATGCTCAAAATGAATCCTTATGCTAAGTACATGAAAGATATTTTTACAAATAACAGAAAGATACTAGAAGCTGAAATTTCCATCGTGCTTGCTAATTATAATTTTAAGGGTGGAATACCAAAGAAACTTGGAGATCCAGGAGTACCTACTATACCATGCTCCATTAAAAGAAACTATGTTAAAACTGCTTTATGTGATCTTGGAGCCGGTGTTAGTGTTATGCCTCTCTCTTTATATCGTAGACTTGACTTGAATAAGTTGACACCTATTGAAATATCTTTGCAAATGGCTGATAAATCAATTGCTATACCTGTCGGTATTTGTGAGGATGTGCCTGTTGTGGTTGCAAACGTTACTATTTTAACGGACTTTGTTATTCTTGATATTCCCAAGGACGATAGTATGTCTATTATTCTTGGAAGACCTTTTTTGAATACCGCAAGGGCTGTTATTGATTACACTAAAGGCAATGTCACTTTTCATGTTAATGGTAATGAGCATATGGTACACTTTCCGAGGAAACAACCTCAAGTTCATAGTATCAATTCTATCAGAAAAATTCCATCGATTATATTTGGAGGTTTTGAATTTCCTTTTCCAACTGTCAAGAAGAAATATGATATTCTTATTATTGGGGATATGCATATCCCCGTTGAGGTAACATAGTGTTATTCGAAATTTCTCCGGTTCCATGTTATTTGGAATGAGTTCGTTAACAAGACTTGATGAACCTTGTTAGTGGATTCCTTTTGATGATCATGAGATGGATGAAACTAGAAGCACAACCTTCTGTACCCTCTCTATACTTTCTGTTCTTTAGTTGAATTAAAGTAAAAATAAATAATTTTCTGTCTGTTATCTGATTATCCGTGTAATATAAAAATACCTCGAAAATAAAAGTTCTCCAAATGCCCTGAAAATTAAATATGATTTTTCTAGAATATTTGAGGATTTATGGAACAAAGAACACACCAGGGGGGCCAACCACCTTGCCATGAGGGTGGAGGGCGCGCCCACCCCCCTAGGGCGCGCCCCCCTGCCTCGTGGGCCCACAGTAGCCCTCCTCCACTTATTCCTGCACTCATCCTCTTCTTCTTCCTCCCACAAACACGAAAAACCAACTCAAGCACGAGTTCCAGCCCTCTTTGCTGCCATTTTCGATCTCCTTGCACAAAGCACCTCTCACAAAACTGCTTAGGGAGATTGTTCCTTGGTATGTGACTCCTCCATTGCTCCAATTAGTTTTTGTTCTAGTGCTTTATTCATTGCAAATTTTTGCTGCTTAGGTGACCCTGTTCTTGAGCTTGCATGTCAAATTTATATGGTCAAAAGTAGTTTTGATGCATGATATAGGCTCTAGGCACTTGTAGGAGTAGTTGCTATCAATATTATTGAGTTTGGTTTACTTTTATTTTGAAGTTACTAAAAAAATTCAGAATCTTTCAGAGGAAGAAATATGCTTAGGAAAATGTTCCAAGGTGGTTCTTCAAGGAAGCAAGGACCCAGGCTTGCAATGCGTGATGCTGATGAAGAGCCACCAAGAGACGCTCCAGTGCGTCCTTGTGAGTGGCCTTCTAAAAAATTTATGGATCGAGCGGGAATTAAAGAAGAATTTAACGCATATTTGCGTAATGCCGGTCTTGAGGACTTTGAGGCAGACAAATGCTCCCAGTATCATGATCTCATAAGCTCTTTTGTGAGGAGGTTTGAGTATTCATCTTCGCGTAATTCTCCTTCAGTCATGTTTGATCTTTATGACAAATCTTATACCATGGACTTAGAGGATTTCACTTTTGTTTGCAAACTTCCACAATGGGGTAGTGTTAGGGATCCCCCTAAATCTGAATTTAGAAACTTTCTTGCTAGTATAACTGTAGGGGAATCTAGAGATATAACGCAAGCTACCATAGGGAGCATCCACTTTCCTGCTATACATTATTTTGCTCTCTTCATAGGTAGGTGCATAAATGCTAAGGATGAAGCATGTCACATGTGTGTCCCTGACCTTAGCATTCTCAGGAGTGCTGTGTCGGGAGACCAATCTTATCATACGGGAGCCATTGTACCTCGTAGGTTGCATCATAATAGATATAATGGAGATTTCTTTGGAGGAATTTATGCAACCCGCTTAGCTAAATTTCTTGACATAGACGTTCGTGAAGGAGACATGGAGTTGCCTCCTGCTTATTTAGATTTTGATTCTATGGTTTCTCACCATTTTGTCGAGAGGAACGAATCACCTCTCCACTACCGACTAATCTTTGACAGACGCTGTGCTGTCCGTATTACTCTCGCTGCTTCTGCTTTCTTTGATTATCAGGCAAGAGGAGGATATACTATTTCCAGAGAGGAGGCAGATGAGTACGAGAGGAGAGCGGAGGCCACTCGTCGCCACACTGCAGCTTGGGAGGCGATAGCCACTGCATCACAGTACGACCCCAACAACTATTATTATGGATATCAGCCAGGCCAGCCGTGGCCATAGACCAACTTAGGCCAAAAGCCTAAGCTTGGGGGAGTACGTATTTCTCACCGTCATTACATTTATGTTCACACACACTCATTGCTAGATGTCGGTGCTCATACTTTTTCATTGTATCATCCATGCTAGTTTATTTCTTTTATGCTTTCTTCTTGTGTGTTTAATAGACCTTAAGAAAAACCAAAAAAATTAGTTGTAGCTTTTAATTAATTTAATTTCCATGCTTGTAGTAGTAATTAGAAAAGAAAACCCAAAAATATTTCCTGTTCTTCTTTTGCTTGTTGGGAGCTTTCCCGTGTAAATAGTTTTATTTCTTTTCTTTCTTTGGGGGTCGATAGGAGAAGACCATAATTAAATTGTTGAAATTGCTCTTATATGCATTATTGTTTATCTGACAAAAGAGCCCATATTGCCTTGTCTTCTCCTGTTTATTGAATGCTCGCAGATTCCAGCTTAGTCCAATGCACGTGCACTCCTATTATTATTCACATCGTTTGGTCGTGCAAGTGAAAGGCAATTATGATGATATATGATGGACTGACTGAGATGAGAAAAGCTGGTATGAACTCGACCTCTTTTGTTTTTGTAAATATGATGAGTTTATCGTTCTTGATTCAACTTGTTATGAATAAACATGTTTGCAATGACAATTAGAGATCATAGTTGCTTGTGCCATGCTTGATTAGCTATGAGTTATAATGGTTTACCTTGCGTGCCAACATGCTATTGAGATGGTTATGATGTGGTATGATGGGGTGGTATCCTCCTTTGAATGATTTAAGTGACTTGACTTGGCACATGTTCACGCATGTAGTTGAAACAAATCAACATAGCCTTCACGATATTTATGTTCATGGTGGATTATATCCTACTCATGCTTGCATCCAATGTTTATTAATTTTAATGCATGTACATGGCTATTGTCACTCTCTAGCTGGTCGCTTCCCAGTCTTTTGCTAGCCTTCACCTGTAGTAAGCGGGAATACTGCTTGTGCATCCAATCCCTTAAACCCCAAAGTTATTCCAGATGAGTCCACTATACCTTCCTATATGCGGTATCTACCTACTGTTCCAAGTAAATTTGTATGTGCCAAACTCTAAACCTTCAAATAATCATCCTGTTTTGTATGCTCGAATAGCTCATGTATCAACTAGGGCTGCCTGTATCTTCCATGCTAGGCGGGTTATTCTCAAGAGGAGTGGACTCTGCTCCTCACTCACGAGAAAATGGCTGGTCACCGGGATGCCCAGTCTCATGCTTTATGCAAACTAAATCAAAAATAATTGCAAAACAAAACTCCCCCTGGGACCTAATGTATGTTGGAGGCACTCGTTGTTTCGAGCAAGCCATGGATTGATGTTTGTTGGTGGAGGGGGAGTATAAACTTTACCATTCTGTTCGGGAACCGCCTATAATATGTGTAGCATGGAAGATATCACCATCTCTTGGTTGTTATGTTGACAATGAAAGTATACCGCTCAAAATATTATTCACCTTTATTTCAAAACCGAGCTCTGGCACCTCTACAAATCCCTGCTTCCCTCTGCGAAGGGCCTATCTATTTACTTTTATGCTGAGTCATCATCCTCTTATTAAAAAGCACCAGTTGGAGAGCGCCGCTGTCATTTGCATTCATTATTGTTAGTTTTCATTGGGTGTGACTATGATTGGATCTCTTTTACCATGAATTACAATGTCTAGTCAATCCTTGATCTTTAAAGGTGCTCTCCATTTATATTTTGTGGTCTTAGAAAGGGCTAGCGAGATACCATCTTGTTATATCATATTATGATTGTTTTGAGAAAATGTTGTCATCCGAGATTTATTATTATGGCTTGCTAGTTGATTATGCTATTGATATGGGTAATCATGAGACCTGAGAATTATTGCAAATGTGGTTAGTTATAATCTTTGCTGAAAACTTGAATGCTAGCTTGACATATTTACAACAACAAGAGCAAACAGAGTTTGTAAAAAAAATTCTTTATTTCTTTCAGTTTGTCAACTAAATTGCTTGAGGACAAGCAAGGGTTTAAGCTTGGGGGAGTTGATACGTCTCTGTCGTATCTACTTTCCAAACACTTCTGCCCTTGTTTTGGACTCTAACTTGTATGATTTGACTGGAACTAACCCGGACTGATGCTGTTTTCAGCAGAATTGCCATGATATTGTTTTATGTGCAGAAAACAAAAGTTCTCGGAATGACCTGAAACTCTACGGAATATCTTACAATAAATAATAAAAAATCCTCGCCAAAGATGAAGACCAGGGGCCCCACACCCTTTCCATAAGGATGGGGGCGCCCCCCCCCCTAGGGCGTGCCCCCTACCTCGTGGGCCCCCTGGAGACCTCCCGACTCCAACTCCAACTCTATATATGTGCTTTCGGGGAGAAAAAAATAGGAGAGAAGATTTCATCGCGTTTTACGATACGGAGCCGCCGCCAAGCCCTAAAACCTCTCGGGAGGGCTGATCTGGAGTCTGTTCGGGGCTCCGGAGAGGGGGATTCGTCGCCGTCGTCGTCATCAACCATCCTCCATCACCAATTTTCATGATGCTCACCGCCGTGCATGAGTAATTCCATCGTAGGCTTGCTGGACGGTGATGGGTTGGATAATTTAGACCGCTATCTGGTGATCTACTCCTAGATTACCTTTGTACCCTCTTGCCAGATGTGTGGCAAGGCACACATCAGGTGCGGTACTCAGCATGGCATACCGTATAGAGCCTATGACAAAAGCATAGGGGACGACCTTCGTCCTTCCTCTTTCTTCTGCCGTGGTCGAGCTTTAAGTCTTAACTTCACACCTTACAACTCAGGCAAGAACTCCTTCTTTGACTGGTCCATCTTGAACACCTTCAAGATCATGTCAAGCTATGTGCTCATTTGAAAGTACCATTAAGAATTTTGATCTATCCTTATAGATCTTGATGCTCAATGTTCAAGTAGCTTAATCCAGGCTTTCCATTGAAAAATACTTTCCAAATAACCCTATATGCTTTCCAGAAATTCTACGTCATTTCTGATCAACAATATGTCAACATATATTTATCAGAAATTCTATAGTGCTCCCACTCACTTCTTTGGAAATACAAGTTTCTCATAAACTTTGTATACACCCAAAACTTTGATCATCTTATCAAAGCATACATTCCAACTCCGAGATGCTTACTCCAGTCCTTAGAAGGATTGCTGGAGCTTTGCATACTTATTAGCATCTTTCAGGATTAACAAAACCTTCCGGTTGTATCACATACAACCTTTCCTCAAAAATCGTCGAGGAAACAATGGTTTTTGGCATCCTATCTGCAAGATTTCACAAATAACGGAGTAATTGCTAATATAATTCCAACAGACTCTTAGCATCGCTACGAGTGAGAAAGTCTCATCGTAGTCAACTCCTTGAACTTGTCGAAAAACATCTTAACGACAAGTTGAGCTTTCTTAATGGTGATAATTACCATCATTGTCCGTCTTCCTTTTAAAATCCATATGTACCTAACAGCCTTACGACCATCAAGTAGTTCTTCCAAAGTCTACACTTTGTTTTCATATATGGATCCTCTCTCGGATTATATGGCCTCGAGCCATTTTTGGAATCCAGGCCCACCATCGCTTCTCCATAGCTCGTAGGTTCATTGTTGTCTAGCAACATGACTTCCAAGACAGGATTACGTACCACTCTGAAGTAGTACGCATCCTTGTCATCCCACGAGGTTTGGTAGTGACTTGATCTGAAGTTTCATGATCACTATCATAAGCTTCCACTTCAATTGGTGTAGGTGCCACAGGAACAACTCCTGTGCCCTGCCACACACTAGTTGAAGAGACGGTTCAATAACCTCATCAAGTCTCCACCATCCTCCCACTCAATTCTTTCGAGAGAAAATTTTCCTCGAGAAAGGACCCGATTCTAGAAACAATCCCTTATTGCTTTCGGATCTAAGACAGGAGGTATACCCAACTGTTTTGGGTGTCCTATGAAGATGCATTTATCCGCTTTGGGTTCGAGCTTATCAGCCTGAAACTTTTTCACATAAGCGTCGCAGCCCCAAACTTCTAAGAAATGACAGCTTAGGTTTCTCTAAACCATAGTTCATACGGTGTCATCTCATCGGAATTACGTGGTGCCCCTTTTAAAGTGAATGTGGTTGTCTCTAATGCCTAACCCATAAACTATTGTGGTAATTCGATAAGAGACATCAGGGTATGCATGCATCATATCCAATAGGGTGCAGTTTATGATGTTCGGACACACCATCACACTATGGTGTTCCAGGCTGTATTAGTTGTGAAACAATTTCCACAATGTCTTAATTCTGTGCCAAACTCGTAATTCAGATATTCATCTCTATGATCATATCATAGATATTTTATCCTCTTGTCACGATGATCTTTCAACTTCACCCTGAAATTACTTGAACCTTTCAATAATTCAGACTCGTGATTCATCAAGTAAATATACTCAACATCTACTCAAATCATCTGTGAAGTAAGAACATAACGATATCCACTACATGCCTCAGCACTCATTGGACTGCACACATCAAAATGTATTACTTCCAACAAGTTGCTTTCTAGTTCCATTTTACTGAAAACGAGGCTTTCAGTCATCTTGCCCATGTGGTATGATTTGCAAGTCTCAAATGATTCAAAATCAAGTGAGTCCAAACGGTCCATTTGCATGGAGTTTCTTCATGCATATACACCAATAGACATGGTTCGCATGTCTCAAACTTTTCAAAAACGAGTGAGCCCAAAGATCCATCAACATGGAGCTTCTTCATGCGTTTTATACCGATATGACTTACGTGGCAGTGCCACAAGTAGGTGGTACTATCATTACTATCTTTTGGCATGAACATGTGTATCACTATGATCGAGATTCAATGAACCATTCATTTTAGGTGCAAGACCATTGAAGGTATTATTCAAATAAACAGAGTAACCGTTATTCTCCTTAAATGAATAACCGTATTGCGATAGACATAATCCAATCATGTCTATGCTCAACGCAAACACCAATCTCGATGGTAGAGGGAGCGTACGATATTTGATCAACCTTGGAAATACTTCCAACACATATCGTCATCTCACCTTTAGCTAGTCTCCGTTTATTCCGTAGCTTTTATTTCGAGTTACTAACACTTAGCAACCGAACCGGTATCTAATACCCTGGTGCTACTAGGAGTACTAGTAAAGTACACATTAACACAATGTATATCCAATATACTTCTATCGACCTTGCCAGCCTTCTCATCTACCAAGTATCTAGGGTAATTCTGCTCCAGTGGCTGTTCCCCTTATTACAGAAGCACTTAGTCTCGGGTTTGGGTTCAACCTTGGGTTTCTTCACTAGAGCAGCAGCTGATTTGCCTTTTCATGAAGTATCCCTTCGTGCCCTTGCCCTTCTTGAAACTAGTGGTTTCACCAACCATCAACAATTGATGCTCCTTCTTGATCTCTACTTTTGTGGTGTCAAACATCGCGAATATCTCAAGGATCATCATATATGTCCCTGATATATTATAGTTCATCACGAAGCTCTAGCAGCTTGGTGGTAATGACTTCGGAGAAACATCACTATCTCATCTGGAAGATCAACTCCCACTCGATTCAAATGATTGTTGTACTCAGACAATCTGAGCACAAGTTCAACAATTGAGCTTTTCTCCCTTAGTTTGCAGGCTAAGAAAATCGTCGGAGGTCTTATACCTCTTGACGTGGGCACGAGCCTGAAATCCCAATTTCAGCCCTCGAAACATCTCATATGTTTCGTGACGTTTCAAAACCGTCTTCGGTGCCTCAACTCTAAGCTGTTTAACTGAACTATCACGTAGTTATCAAAATGTGTATGTCAGATGTTCGCAACATCCATAGACAACGTTCGAGGTTCAGCACACTGAGCGGTGCATTAAGGACATAAGCCTTCTATGAAGCAATGAGGACAATCCTCAGTTTATGGACCTAGTCCGCATAATTGCTACTATCAACTTTCAACTAAATTTTCTCTAGGAACATAACTAAACAGTAGAACTGAAGCGAGCTACGACATAATTTGCGAAGACCTTTTGACTATGTTCAGGATAATTAAGTTCATCTTGTGAACTCCCACTCAGATAGACATCCCTCTAGTCATCTAAGTGATTACATGATCCGAGTCAACTAGGCCGTGTCCGATCATCACGTGAGACAGACTAGTCATCATCGGTGAACATCTTCATGTTGATCGTATCTACCATACGACTCATGCCCGACCTTTCGGTCTCTTGTGTTCCGAGGCCATGTCTGTACATGCTAGGCTCGTCAAGTCAACCTAAGTGTTTTGCATGTGTTCCGAGGCCATGTCTGTACATGCTAGGCTCGTCAACACCCGTTGTATTCGAACGTAAGAATCTATCACACCCGATCATCACGTGGTGCTTCGAAACGACGAACTTTCGCAACGGTGCACAGTTAGGGAGAACACTTTCTTGAAATTTTAATGAGGGATCATCTTATTTACTACCGTCGTTCTAAGCAAATAAGATGTATAAACATGATAAACATCACATGCAATCAAATAGTGACATGATATGGCCATCATCATTTTGCTCCTCTTGATCTCCATCTTCGGGGCTCCATGATCATCATCGTCACCGGCATGACACCATGATCTCCATCATCATGATCTCTATCATCGTGTCTTCATGAAGTTGTCTCGTCAACTATTACTTCTACTACTACAGCTAACGGTTAGCAATAAAGTAAAGTAATTACATGACGCTTATGTTGACACGCAGGTTATAAGTAAATTAAGACAACTCCTATGGCTCCTGCCGGTTGTCATACTCATCGACATGCAAGTCGTGATTCCTATTACAAGAACATGATCAATCTCATACATCACATATATCATTCATCACATCCTTTTGGCCATATCAAATCACATAGCATACCTTGCAAAAACAAGTTAGACGTCCTCTAATTGTTGTTTGCATGTTTTACGTGGCTGCTATGGGTTTCTAGCAAGAACGTTTCTTACCTACGCAAAAACCACAATGTGATATGCCAATTGCTATTTACCCTTCATAAGGACCCTTTTCATCGAATCCGATCCGACTAAAGTGGGAGAGACAGACACCCGCTAGCCACCTTATGCAACTAGTGCATGTCAGTCGGTGGAACCAGTCTCACGTAAGAGTACGTGTAAGGTCGGTCCGGGCCGCTTCATCCCACAATGCGACCGAATCAAGATTGGACTAGTAACGGTAAGCATATTGAACAAAATCAACGCCCACAAGTACTTTGTGTTCTACTCGTGCATAGAAACTACGCATAGACCTAGTTCATGATGCCACTATTGGGGAACGTAGCATAAATTCAAAATTTTCCTACGTGTCACCAAGATCTATCTATGGAGTCATTTAGCAACGAGGGAGGAGTGGATCTACATACCCTTGTAGATCGCGCGCGGAAGCGTTCAAGAGAACGGGGTTGATGGAGTCGTACTCGTCGTGATCCAAATCACCGGTGATCCTAGCGCCGAACGGACGGCACCTCCGCGTTCAACACACGTACGGAGCAGCGACGTCTCCTCCTTCTTGATCCAGCAAGGGGGAAGGAGAGGTTGATGGAGATCCAGCAGCACGACGGCGTGGTGGTGGAAGCAGCGGTATTCCAACAGGGCTTCGCCAAGCGCTGCGGGAGGAGGGAGATGTGTCATGGGAGGGAGAGGGAGGCGCCAGGGCTTAGGTTGGGCTGCCCTCCCTTCCCCCCACTATATATAGGGCCAAGGGAGAGGGGGGAGGCGCAGCCTTGGCCCTTCCTCCAAGGAAGGGTGCGGCCAGGGAGGAGTCCCACCTCCCCAAGGCACCTCGGAGGTGCCTTCCCCCTTTAGGACTCTCCCTTCTCTCATCTCTTGGCGCATGGGCCTCTTGGGGCTGGTGCCCTTGGCCCATATAGGCCAAGGCGCACCCCCTACAGCCCATGTGGCCCCCCGGGGCAGGTGGCCCCACCCGGTGGACCCCCGGGACCTTTCCGGTGGTCCCGGTACAATACCGGTGACCCCGAAACTTGTCCCGATGGCCGAAATAGCACTTCCTATATATAATTCTTTACCTCCGGACCATTCCAGAACTCCTCGTGACATCCGGGATCTCATCCGGGACTCCGAACAACTTTCGGGTTACCGCATACTAATATCTCTATAACCCTAGCGTCACCGAACCTTAAGTGTGTAGACCCTACGGGTACGGGAGACATGTAGACATGACCGAGATGACTCTCCGGTCAATAACCAACAGCGGGATCTGGATACCCATGTTGGCTCCCACATGTTCCACGATGATCTCATCGGATGAACCACGATGTCAAGGACTTAATCAATCCCGTATACAATTCCCTTTGTCTATCGGTACGACACTTGCCCGAGATTCGATCGTCGGTATCCCGATACCTTGTTCAATCTCGTTACCGGCAAGTCTCTTTACTCGTTCCGTAACACATCATCCCGTGATAAACTCCTTGATCACATTGTGCACATTATGATGATGTCCTACCGAGTGGGCCCAGAGATACCTCTCCGTTTACACGGAGTGACAAATCCCAGTCTCGATTTGTGCCAATCCAACGGACACTTTCGGAGATACCTGTAGTGTACCTTTATAGCCACCCAGTTACGTTGTGACGTTTGGCACACCCAAAGCACTCCTACGGTATCCGGGAGTTGCACAATCTCATGGTCTAAGGAAATGATACTTGACATTAGAAAAGCTTTAGCATACGAACTACATGATCTTGTGCTAGGCTTAGGATTGGGTCTTTGTCCATCACATCATTCTCCTAATGATGTGATCCCGTTATCAATGACATCCAATGTCCATGGTCAGGAAACCGTAACCATCTATTGATCAACGAGCCAGTCAACTAGAGGCTTACTAGGGACATGGTGTTGTCTATGTATCCACACATGTATCTGAGTTTCCTATCAATACAATTCTAGCATGGATAATAAACGATTACCATGAACAAGGAAATATAATAATAACTAATTTATTATTGCCTCTAGGGCATATTTCCAACATTAGTTTCCCGTGGATGCCTCACGGAGTTCCAGACTTCCATTCCAAGTCTTCCGGTATGCGTTTGTTCCAAGAAAGATTCTCGCGAAGGTTTCGTTCCGTTTGGATTCCGTTTGATATTCCTTTTCTACGAAACACTGAAATAGGCAAAAAAACAGAAACTGGCACTGGGCCTCCGGTTAATAGGTTAGTCCCAAAAATAATATAAAAGGACATATTAAAGCCCATTAAACATTCAAAACTGATAATATAATAGTATGAAACAATAAAAAATTATAGATACGTTGGAGACTTATCAGCGGCTGGCGGCGCGTCCGAATCCATTTCCGACTGCAGCAGCGCTGGGCACATCTAAGCAACTCTAAACCCCGGGTCGGGCGGTGGTGGCGCGTTGGCGTCATAACCTTTTTGGAGGCGCCGCCTTGAACCTCACGGTTCGTCATTTGCGGCTTCATCTCTTCGCGGTGGCGTGTTCACGTTGTAGTGTTAGGGGTGATGTTGCTGCACTCAGCGCCTATGTATCCCGCCTTGAGTATGTGCGTGTGTTGTCATAGGGTGCGTTTGTACTTGGACTATGGTTGATCTTTGCTTTATATATAAAACGGGATAAAAGCCTTTTTCGGTAATCATATATAGTGTCACCATATTTTTGATTCATCGTGTAGTCGGGATGGCAAGCCATGGTCTGGATATATACCTTTTGGCAGTCGATACCTTCTTCTAGTGTTATCAACTAGCATTCTAGTAGAAGTTAGAAGACTTATTGACAAGCTATTGTACATAACTAAGCAGGAGTCTCATTCCTTTAATCTGTCATCATTCGTTGCAGCAATTTTTTTTCACAGGACACTGTGATGAGAGCTAGTTTCAATTGGTTATATCAGCTGTTGTGATACACCAGTTCAGCGATGGCCGATGGGTGTCTTCTCATGTTTCTGAATAATCGTTTCTTAAGGTTAGTTTTTGGGAGTTTTGTTGTAATTTTAGTCAGTGCTTTGTGCAGTTTCGAAGTCGTTCAAATTAGCTATGTTTCTAAAGTTTTATATTTTTTCTATTTCGGTAGGAATGGGGCTTGGCACAAGTGCTTGTATATATAAGAGCAATTTCAATGGGACGATCCATTTCGTCCACGGCCGTCCTTTTAGGTCGGCGCGGGCACAAAAGGCGGCCCAACGTGCCGACCCAAATGAACGTGCGTCCGTTTTTCGTCCGCGGGCGACCCATTTTCGGCCCTTTTTGAGTCTGATACTCTGATATGCGTCGGTGAGGACACGCGACGGACGCGCGCGCGCTCACCTACTCCTGTCTCCGGGCCCGCTGGTCTGTGGCACATTGGTCTCCCCGCAACCCTCGCCCCGCCTCCTCCGTCACCGCGCCGGCGACTCTTCCAGCTGTCGCCGCCTCCACATCCGTCCAGCACGCCGCCCCAGCCCCCAGTCGCCCCCCGCCGTCGCTGTTTTGCCGCCGGGGAGCAAACTGGTTCCCGCCGCCGCTTTCCCCACCGTACAGCCGCCCGCGACCAAGAAGACGCCTCGTCGCCCCCGCCACATCCGACCGGCACGCTCGTCGGACGCCGGCAGGGCAGCTAGCTGGTCTGTGGGCGCCGCATCTCCCCTCGCCGGCCGTCTCCTTCTTCGACACCCGCAAGCTGTTCGACAGTTTGCCAAGGTTCGACAGTTTGCCAGCCGGCCACGCCTGCACATATGGGTCGGCGCGTTAGGCGCGCAGCCGACCCATATGAAAAACAGGGCGGACGCTAGGCGGGCGACCAACCCAAACGGACAAAAAGCGGACGAAATCACCGTCCGTTTGGGTCGGCCTGTTGGAGTTGCTCTAATCTCCGCATTTTGCATGTTTTTATGGAAGCGGTTTGTATGTGTTCCATCACAACAAAGAAGATTCACATGTGTGTCTTTTGTGTTTGTGTTTTCAGCCACATTTTTCATTTTTGTGGAAGCACACCGTAGAAGTTTATAATGGATGTGGCTAGTCTAAATAATAATGTTGTCCACAAGCATTATCAACTTGTATATTACACATAGCAACAATAAACCCTCAATTGGGGATAAATCAACGTGCCACATCCTGCAAGTCTGATTTCAGGTCAGCTCCTTTTCTCTTCCATTTTTTTTTCAAATTCCGCTGTGCTATTCAGTTTTTCTTTTTGAGAAGACCTGTGATATTCAATTTGGGCACGTTTGGTTGCACACAAAATCCCAATCAGACTTGATACATGCAGCGTCTTTTTTATGTTCGGCTGTTTGGTTACCTGTGTATACTATTATGCCTGCATCACACGATTCTTAAAGCACTTCTGGGCCAGACTCGCTAGAAACTGCCCTGACTCATGTGATGGGACGAAGCGCACATGGGTGGCTCCCTGGAAACGT
Source organism: Triticum urartu (assembly GCF_003073215.2). Lineage (NCBI taxonomy): Eukaryota > Viridiplantae > Streptophyta > Magnoliopsida > Poales > Poaceae > Triticum > Triticum urartu. Next base: position 446,547,052 of record NC_053023.1, read on the forward strand.
GTTAGTTGTTAATCACTTTATCCCCTCACCCTCTTCCTCCTTCTCTCGCCGCGCTCGCCGCCCCCGCTTGCCGTCGACGCGCTCACGCGGCAGCTGCCGCCTCTGCCCCGCCGCCCGCGGCCATGGCTGCAGATGCAGGTGGCCTCTGCCCTCCACGAGTTGCAGATGCGGATGGCATCCGTCCTCCACGCGCGCTGCCCCACTCGCACACGCACTCCCCCTTCCCCACGTTGCCCCGCCCCCGCGCACGCTGCCCTGCCCGGCCTGCATGCACTTGCCCCGCCCCCATTGCCGCTGCCCCCCGCTCGCCGTCTGCGCGCCCCCGGCGCGCGCATCTGCCGCCGTTGCCCTGCCCCCCGCGCACACATATGCAGGTGGCCTCCGCCCTCCACGAGCAGCAGATGCAGATGGCCTCGACCCTCCACAAGCCACGGAGCTGCTGGGCTTGCTCGATGCGGGAGGGAGGCACGCTTCATATCGCGCTAGTCGAGGAGGGCCTCCCCCACCGCGGCGGCCCTCTCGATGGTCTGCACGGTCACACGGAGGTCCTCCACGAGTTGCAGATGGCCTCTGCCCTCCACGAGTTGCAGATGCAGATGGCATCCGTCCTCCACGCGCGCTGCCCCACTCGCACACGCACTCCCCCTTCCCCCCCTTGCCCCCCCCCCCCCCCCCCCCCCCCCCCCCCCCCCCCCCACTTGCCCCCCCCATTGCCGCTGCCCTCCGCTCGCCGTCTGCGCGCCCCCAGCGCGCGCATCTGCCGCCGTTGCCCCGCCCCCCGCGCACACATATGCAGGTGGCCTCCGCCCTCCACGAGTAGCAGATGCAGATGGCCTCGACCTCCACAAGCCACGGAGCTGCTGGGCTTGCTTGATGCGGGAGGGAGGCACGCTTCATATCGCGCTAATCGAGGAGGGCCTCCCCCACCGCGGCGGCCCTCTCGATGGTCTGCACGGTCACATGGAGGTCCATGACGGCGCGGTGGTCGGACTCGCCGACGCACGACGTGCAGCTGCTTCATAGAGACGCGCTGCTTGGTTGGGTGAGCCGGGCAACTGCTGCAGCTCTCTCGAGCGCGCGGACGAGCCCAGCTACTACAGCTCCGACGAGCGCGCGAGTGAGCCAGTCTGCTGCAACTCGAGGGTTCACTCCCCTGCCTCTTAAGTGCAGTTGTTAGCTACTAATCACCATGCATATATGCAACCAAACACCGAGTGAAAATTACTTCACGATGACAAGACATCACATGCAGGCAACCAAACTACATGCCAACATTGTCTTTTTCTTGTTTTCTTTTAATCAGGGCCTGCTCAGCCTGGCTTGTTTTTGTCCTCTTTGTCTACACTATTCACTGTAGATGCACTGTAGCTGGCCTAGGGCCCGGGGCTTATCCCAATCCTGGGCCCGCCCCTACCCTTTGTGGTCTTCCCCTACCCTTTTGTGGTCGAGTGGGGTGGTAGTGGGCGGGCGTTACTGAGGGCTCATTCAGTTTGGAGGATTTCTTAACGTAGGAATTAGGACTAGTATAGGAATTTTATAGGATGGCACTTGCCACCCTAAGGAATTGGCTCGCCTCGTTTCTACGCACAAAATAAGCTTTGAGTGGATGTGTAATTTCCTCCAAAAACACAGGAAATGAATAATATTCCTACGAAATTCCTATACACATTTCCTACAAACCGAACGCATCTATAGGAAATTTCCTTCGGGATCCTTGTTTCTATGTGTTTCCTATGAAAATCCTTCAAACCGAATAGGCCCTGAGTCGGATTTTTTCCTCCAAAAATGAACCAGGCCCGTTAGCCTGGATCGGGGTGGCAAAATCCAGCGGGCGGGCGGATGTGTGTATGGGCAAGTGGACGCTGGGAGCGGGCCGACCAGGCAACCTGCTGGGAATGAATCCGTCGAATTTGTTGCATACAGCGACTCAAAGATCAGCGCCACGTGTCAACCCCTTATTAGACAAAAATTCCGACCTAAACTAAAAACAAAATCTGTGGACTGATTGCTAGTCAGTTCCAGAGTTATTGCGTTCTTCCTTTATTTTTCCTCCTTTCCCCCTTTGTCCTCTACCACTCATAGCTAGCTAGTTCATGTATCTGAAGTATTTTTCGACGACCATGTCGATGATGACTTTGTAGGCACTAGAGCTGGGGTGGTAGATGTCCCAGAAGACGTATTTGGCGGGTTCGGCGCAGACCGGGCTGGCGAAGTTGCAGAGCACGGCTACCGCCAGCCCAAGGAAACCGCAGCACGAGTCCTTGGCGTTCTTGAACCCGAGCGCCTCGTGCCGGTGGATCACGTCCTCAAAGATGGCGTAGAGGTCGATGAATGTGAGCGTGACGCCGGGGAGCTTGGCGCCGAGCATGGCCATCTTTTCCCTGACCTTGTTGTTGAACATGCTGGCTAGCTGGTTACGATCCGTGGCGCACTGCCGCCGGATCCCGCCAGAGAGAATGCGCTGCGACGGCAAGCAGCCCACCGGCGGCACTCCCGTCAGGGCGATCCTCTTGGCGCCGAGGCTGACGAGGGTCTGGATGTAGGAGATGGCGCGCTGGACCATGAGGTCGCTGTACTGCTCTACCGACATGGGGTCCCCGAAGGTGAAGTGCTCCACGATGTCGTTGCTGCCCCACACGAGGAGGTAGAGGGCCTTGTCCGGGATAGTCCCCACCTTGGCCTTGTACTCCAGGAACATCTTCAGCTGCTGCTCCATCGACAGCGCCGACTGCATGCATACAGGCAGGGATCTCGATCAACTGTAGATATGATTTGCACGCATGCATGCATGCGTGCCTACATCGATCTAGCTAGCTCCATGCATCGCGAGCTCGTGTATGTGGTGAACGCGTACGTAGGACGACGTACCATGGTCTTGCAGGTGGCGTTGTCGTAGCCGCTCCCGGCCGATGCGAAGCTGACACCGGTCTTGAGGTCGTCGAGGGTGAGGTCCTTCTTCAGGTACGGCGGGACATTCTCCTTCACACCAAGTGCCGCCGCTGCATTTACAAAACCATTGTGATCCACACTGACTGATACTATCTTAATTATACTCCCTCCGTCCCAAAATAAATGACTCAACTTTATACTAGCTTTAGTACAAAGTTAGTATAAAGTTGAGTCACTTATTTTGAGACAGAGGAAATATGTAATTGCCGTATATATGTGTGTGATCGGTGATACATACGTACCTAGGAAGTCAACACTGATCCTACCGTCCGTGAACCGGCCGGTGGCCTTGTGCCCGGGGAAGTCCCTGCCGTAGGGCGGGAAGTTGGCCCTGACGATTGTCCTGATATAGTTGTTGTTACCTGTGTCTATAATCGAGTCACCAAAAGCAAGGATCGCGGGGTATTTAAGCGGCCCGGCAGTAGCCGGGGGAGCTGTGGGAACCTTCGGCGGCACCGGCACCGGCACCGGAGGAGGTGCTGCCGCACGCACCCCGGTGATGACTCCGGCGAGAACTAGCAGGGCGGGGATCATGTTATACATGGTGGTGAACGCCTAGAACCGTGGACGCACACTTTTTGAGACTGGTATGTGGTGTCCGCCATGGTAGATAAATAGGCCGTGTCCTACTCGTTCCACCAAGTGATTTGGTCTAAAAGAACACGGCAGTTGCATGCAAGATCAGCAAGACCCGGGGTGCTCACCCGCATGTCCTTGTAGGTTGACATTTGTGCAGTGATGCGATACTTGCTCTTCTTCTTTGTCTCGGGACGGTGGCTAAATTTGGCAGGTCCACCTAGGCCTAGGCAGGGAAAATTCATGAGTCAATTACACCATCTGTGTCTAAAATTGGCGAAAAGTCACTTTAGTGCTATAACTTGCGATGTACATTGAACCGTGCAACTACTTGGCTTCCATGAGCATATCGTGCTTGTGACAAAATTAATTCTTATATTAGTTTGACAAAATAGCCAGCAATGACAGATAAAAAATATACTCCATTTATTCACAAGGAGAAAGACCTGAACAGTAGATTTGGTGAGTATTTTCTTTGCTCTGCAGCTTCACATGGACAATAGCATTGATGGACCCATGTGCTTCCTTATCATCTGTATGAACTATCAGACTCAAAAACAGAAATCCTGACAACAGACAGATAAGGATCACAACCAAATCACGATAAACATCATGTTGCCTCCTATGAATACATTTTAAAAAAATGATACGAAAGGTAAAGATACATATAAAGTACACCACCACCTAACAAATCAAACCAAGGCAGGGGATAATCAGCTGAGTATGAAAGTCTTCTCAATTTGATGCATGTTATCCCAGGGCAGCAGATATTTCTCTCCAGACACGTCTTCCGAAGAAATAAACCCTAATTTGCAGATCTTGGACATTTTGTCATTACTTCATCAGTCAGTGTGACGAGAGAGCAGTGAATATTCCATAACCAGCAAAACCAAGGCCAAACAGAAGGAAGCCGTAGTCCAGCACTCTTCTCCATAGGCTCATTGATGATCCTACGATGTTGAGGTGGAAGAAGGTGGGTAGCACAAAGGAGAGCAGCGCACAGACGGTGCACCCAACAAAGGAGACGAAGGACCCAAATGCAGGTATGCAGGATGCCATCACAGTTAAAATAGTCACCATGATGATGCGGCTCGAGTGCAGGCCTAGCCACTCGGCACCAGGAACCCCGTGGGAGAGCTTCTGGAAGCATCCACTTGATCTGAGCCTTGTCTCCACAATCTCGTGAATCGGGTGCATCATAACTGGGAATGTGAATGCTAGTGCAATGCATAGGCCAACCTGCCAGTAGATTTTTTGAACTTTTAGGATACAAAGATCACTACTCCAGCATGTTAGATATCATGCGGCAATAAGATTTACAATTTTTCAAATCTCAAAATATAATAGATTCACACTTGAATCATACTTTATGACCTTATACAACCAATTATCAAGTACTGGGGCTACAAAATATTTGACGAGAAGCAATAGCATATTTCAACAAACAATTACACGATATAGATTATGAAAATTGCACTAACCTTAACAGCAGCAGATGACCAACTATTGGGAAGATTAAGTGTTATGATGTCCTTGGTAGCCTCACCATAGGCCAAGTACCCACATACTCCAAAACATGCATACACAACTATGATGCCCACAACTGCTTGAGAAAGCACCCAACGGAACTTTCTACGTTCCGCCATTGATGATTCTAGTGCCAGTGTCATGCTGAATCCTTCAAAGCAGAAGACCGCGACTCCAAAAGCGAAAGGTATCGCCAAAACCCCATTAAAAGCACTTCTATTTGCAAAAGGATGATCAATTAGTTGAAGATCTTTTCTGATAACCATTGCCACCGCTAGGACATTGCACACATCAGCAAATATACTGAATGGTGAAAGAGAGGATAGTGAAAGAATGAAGGACAACGCGATTTGCACAGGCAATAGGACGGCAAAGATGAAGCCAGCTGGTGACATCGACTGGCTAAACACGGAATGCAGATTTTCACCAATGAATACTAGGTAAGCTACAGAACCACCCGCTTGTGAGATAAGAATGAGAATTTCCGTCAAGCACCGACCTATAGTCCCAAAGCACTTCTCACCAAAATCTCCATATGTATAATTCTTTGGTTCATCAGTTTCTTCCTCTTGCAATTTATCTTTACAGTCCACCTTCAGAATAGAAATCGAAACAAGTAAATTAAGCAGCTAAAAAGTTGTTGCTATCAAAACAGAAGTTCAGAACATTGTAAAAATCATAGATGCGGCACAGTACATACACGATTCATTTTTTATCATACCATCAGTGTGCTGATCAATGTGAAGTATAAACACAAATTAACAGGCAAAGTCCTGTTCAACAAATTCAACACACTGAAGAAGCAACGAACAGTAGCACAGTTCAGAAAGTATGACCATTCAATTTAACTAGAATGTGAGAGGAGAAACTACCACGTTTACAGAAATACTACCAAGAACAGGCTAACGGCTTAATGCCATAAGGCTGGTCATGACCATGAATAAGGCTTCCATTCTGACACTATTCCGGGAGTGCTTCGGACTACATGATTCATTTGGTTTTATTTCTTATTATGTGTGCAAAATCCTGACCGACCCTGGTTACCGTTCCTGTTATACTGGAGACAATATGGGACCATATTTTTCTGATGGGAAATGGAACGAAAATACTGAAAGTGGCAAGCCTCTTTACTTTAAAGTTGGGCAGTGGGCACAGGATATCCCCATATGAAAAATCAATAGTGTCCTTAAACACGAAGACGCAAAAAATTTATCCCGAGTGACCAAATACTTTACCCTGTCGCTAATATAGTACTTCTAGCGTATGAATGATAACAACAACATGGTAGTACGGCTACGATTAATCTTCAATCGAAACGTAAATACAGACACCATGCAATTTGGCATGGACAGCAAGTCCCAATCTGCTTAAGCTGAATGCAATGCAGGATGTGGCCGTAGAACGGTAGAAGTAGTAGTATTAGTATTTAGATGGCATCCGGTAGTGTTAATGCGAGGTACGGTACTGACCAGGAGGAGCATGCAGTAGAGCGTGGCGAATCCGGCGGCGGCGACGCCGAGGGATCCGGCGACCCAGCCGGCGGCTCGGAAGGCGTAGGGCAGGCCGAGCACCCCCGTGCCCACAATGGACACCACCACGTTGCCCAGCGTCTGCGCCCAGGTTGCTCCTCCCCAGCCTCCACGCCGTCTCCCATCCTCCCGCGCCAGCAGCGGCGCAGCCGCCCCCTTCGCCTCAGCCATCCGCAGCAACAACCGTGGCGGCGGCGACGCAGAGACAAGAGAAGTAGCGGAGCTTTTCGAAGTGAATTTTGATTTTGGAATCTGGTTTGGCGCACGAGGGAACGAGAGGAGGAGCCGTCGTTGTACTACCGTGGTCCGTGGATGGTGAGCGGGATGGGATCACGTTGGAGCTTTCTGGATATCTGTCGGACGCAAAAGCTTCGCTCACACGCGAATCGATACTGAGTGCTACAACCTGTGTTGCATGATCAGTTTACAATCCGTTTGGTTATATGAATGGGATTTCGTATCTGTGGCCTGATTTAGCCGAATGAATCTACATCTTATATCTATACCAATATAAAAAGACTAAAAGGGGTAGATCCAACTGATCCCGGCTATCGAACTAAGTTAATCCAACGAACTAGACTGCTCCAATGACGAGCGTTAAATGTATAACGTGCAACTCATACCAAATATTGCACTAATCATAGGATTAATACACAAATAATAGCATGCCTAATATTCACGTGCAATTAATATATTGCCTAAATATTAACGTGCGTGGCACGTGCGCATTTACTAGTCTATATCTATATCTATATCTATATCTATATCTACACTAATATAAAAAGACCCAAAGAGGCAGATCCAATTGATCTCAGCCATTGAACTAAGCTAATCTAACGACCTAGACTGTTCCAATAGCGAGCGTTAAACGTGTTTAACGTGTAATTAATATCATACCAAATATATTACACTAATCATAGGATTAACACACAAATAATAGTATACCTAAAATCCGCGCGTAATTAATATATTGCCTCAATATTTAACATGCGTTGCACGTGCCGATTTACTAGTCAATATAAAAAACCCAAAAAGACAGATTCAACTGATCTCGGTCATCGAATTAAGTCAATCCAACGATCTAGACTGCTCCAATGACAAGCGTTAAACGTATTTAACATGCAATTCATACCAAATATTGCAATAATTACATGATTAATACACAAATAATAGCATGCCTAATATCCACATACAATTAATATACTGCCTAAATATTAACGTGCATTGCACGTGTGCATTTACTAGTACCCGTTAAAAAACACATGTTTTTCACTCCCCTTCCGTATGGCTGAGTAGAAACACACCCAATGCTTAGTTGGATATATTCGAAAAAATGATGTTTAGTTGGAAGCCTATGGTATGCAGATGTGAAGTGTTGTTTGGTTATACACAAGACATGCGGTCTGGTAAAATCTCTTGTTGAAGTGGTGAGGTTACAAACATTCAGCCTTTTGCACAACATAGTCGTAAGCACTCAAGATAGTCATATGCAAAAGTCTTAGACCATAGTCATATGTCTCAAGGTCTTGAACTAATAATTCAACGTTAAAGTAAACTAACACGCAACAAAAAAGATAATAACCTAAAGGTCCAAGGCAATTGTCTCTTGTGTGGATTTCACTTGGCCATCATCTCAACACCATTGGTGTCGAAAACAACCACTTGAAGATTTCGGGAGTCACCACCTTAAAGGTCACGAGGTACCCCGGTCTTCAACTGATGAGCTAGGGCGAAGGGGCACATCATTTTATCAAGGGTGAGCCAACTATTGATCGCACTGTTAGGACCCGATTCTAAGTCACACCGATCTAGCATGTAACACATCCTATCACTTTGCGGCCTCATGCACGGTATCCTCACGGGTGTCACCTTACCTAGCCCGGGACCATTTACGCCTTTTGGCTCATGTATATGATAGTGTCGCTAGCATACATATGACAGAGAATCCGAGCCCACATGACTAGTCGTAAACCCAAAGTGGCACTAACTTATAGGGACAGGCATACATGACCCAGCAATGCACATGTCGGTTAGCAGCGAGTGAATCCGGGCTGTAGCAAGCTAACAGGACTCTGGTAGACACCGCGTGACATTTCCCCGAAGGGACAGACACATGAGCAAAGAAGGACACATGTCGATCATCCATGTGTTCCGGAGCAGTATCAAGCTACCATGGCTTAGTGGGACCACCAGGAGACATTTACCCATAAGAGAGGCTACCAAGAATAAATAACTAGGTTATCGGATCCCACACATACCAAGCATTTCAAAAGCATACACACAATATGCTCGATATGTGCAAATACAACAAGGCATTACAACAAAACTATGTGACTCAAAGTATTTATTCAATAGGCTCCGAAGAGCCAGATATTACAAACATGGATCTCATGACCCAACATTCAAGTCATACAAGAAACAAGCACAGGCGGAAGCATAAACATGTCTGAGTATAGACATCTGAAAAAAAGAAGGCAATAAAGCCTGTCTATCTATAAGACCCTCCAAAGGAGCCAGACCTCTGTCTGGGATCCCAAGCTAATTGTCGAAGCCCACGTGGAACTACTAGAGAGACTGAAGTCTCTCTGCAAAATAAATAAATAAAGCAAACGTGAGTACAAATGTACCCAACAAGACCTACATCAGAACTAACTACTTATGGATCAGTATCAACAAAGGGGGTGGTGGAGTTTAACTGCAGCAAGCCAGTTTTGACTCGGTGGCTATCCTGTACTACGAGTACTTCCTTTGAGGTGGCGCACACGAGTCCACATATTCACCATATCAATACACCACTATGAATCCGCTCTCGTCTCCCTACGAGAAGGCCATCCATAGCAATCACGCTTATCTTGCGCATTTTAGATATTCACTTCCAGTTATCTATGAACAATGTAAGCGTTCCAAGTGGTCCATATCCGCGGACGCGGCTATTCGAATAGATCATTTATAACCCTGCATGGGTGTACTTCTTCACACACGCTCCCACCACTTATCGCCATTTACACGACATGTACTCGGCAACCTTCAAGCGGAAGCCCAGCGAGGGTGTCAGCCACGACCTGACTAACCACACAAGTCTCTAGTCCAGGTTTATCGCCTATTCGGGTTCCATCTGCAAGGAAATCCGGCCGGGGTTTCCACTACAACCCCAAATGATGTGTGCAGGGTTCCCGAGCCCACCAAACGGGTGCCCTGGTACACCGTGCCACGTTCCTACCGCATCACAGCCCACCCCTAGAGTCAGTGCTATGCACGGCCTCTAGCATACTACAAACACCAAAAACTACTTGCAACTCCTAGACAGAGGATAAGGCGATTAATAAGTCGAGAGGATCCACTCACTACTGCAGGATGCTGCTAAAGTGACACTACGATCAGAGACCCTTCGACGAAACTGTGTGCGATGTAATAATCACAAACGATGGTGTAAAATAACCATCAAAAAAGGTGCAAACCGTTTGCGATGGTGGGCACATCAAACATGGTTTAGATTTTAGTTACGCGTGTGATGCTGAGCATATGGTTGATCCATACGAACTGTTTGCGATTAGACAGAACAACAGAAACGGGAAGCCATATCAATGTGTGTGCGATATACGTCATACAGTTCGCTCCGATGAACTGTTTGCGATGATTGAGGTGAACACAAACGATTCGGCGTAACAAGATGTGTGTGATACCCGCCTAGCAAACAGGTCGGTAATCAGAATTATGTGCGATCATTATAGACAGCCCATACAGACTTTTTTTGTGAATTGTGTGCTCGTCAGGGCACATAGTTCAACAAACCAACCTGTGGGCTATAATGTAGAAGATCTCTGTCGAATACTTATTACTAACCGTCTGCGATGAGATTGACAGGATAAACAGAGATAACAAATTAATATGAGCGAATGGAAACAGGGATATGTACATTCTGCTTAATTTAGTCCTTGTTGTTGTTGGATGGCCCCACGACATCGTCTTGGTGAGCACGCTTCTTGCCGCTGATGGTTGGCTTTTCATCGCCGCTGCTGTCGTCATTGTCATTGCTATCGTCCTCCTCCTCCTCCTCCTTGTTCGACCATTCCTCCTCATCATCGTTGTCGTCCTCTTCTCCGTCCTTCGACGGCTCCTCGTCCATCTGGTTGTCGTCTGACGACTCTGGAGGCGGCGTCCCTTCCATGATCCAGATATAATCAAGGTCTGGGCTCGACACCGGACTCATGGAAGACGAGCGGGATGATTCCGATGTTGACCTATCATCGGGCGCCACACTACTGGCCGAACTGTCGTCCTCGCTGTCGCTCGACATGGCTGCAGAGTGTGTGCTAGTGTGTAACGCGGCCTGCCGGGGACGATGAAGATGGTGGACACTTAAGCAGGGTATGCAGAGAAGAGGAAATGCCAATTGAAGCGGGGGTTGACATATTATCTAACCGCTGATATAATCAACCGCAATTATTTGTACCTAGTCGGTCCAAATTCCTGGGGTTTCGCAGGACTCCTATTGGCTGGTTTATTTTTTCAGGACAAAAAGATGGAACAAGTTTTGGGATTATGCACCGGTACCGGTACGAACGGAGTAGGATAGTTGGCAAGCAATACATTGAGCTTTTCTTATTGATAAAGCCAGTAATAATCAAACTACAAAGAAAAAGGAAAATATCTGCATGAATCTTCGCGTAACATCAATGGCATAGGACCTAGATGTGCATTACTTAGAGCACATCTATATGTGCTTTAGCAATACTGTCAAACAAAATCCCTAATCATCATTGCAAACAGTGCATATAACATGGCTAATGTGACAACCAAAACTACACATGCTAGTTCCTTCTTGTCTCTTGCTTTCATCTGTTGCTTGTGATTGATTCTTTCTTGCTTCACCGTACTGATTGTACATTCCAGATCAGCCAGTTTCTTCTTCAGCTTTACGTTATCTTCTGCGAGCTTGGTGATAACACTCCGATCCCTGCCATGCCATTCTTCATCCAGCCAGTTAACAAAGGCACAAGCCTCATATCCATGCCAATGTTAAATAGTATTTAGGATGAGCGGTGGCATTAACTGAAGTAAAATGATGAACTTAGCACTAACCTCTAAGGGGCAACTGAGAAACCGTCTGCCAATGTCAAATCCCTCTGTGCATACACGTCAAGTGGGAGTGTGCTCGTGCACACAACTCAGTTTTGGTACTTCTCGGTGGCGCAAAACTCGAAGTCGAACTCGTGTTGCGGGAGTCTGGAGTCATGCTCCGGATCCGGCGGTAGATCGCTTTCCTGGGGGGAGTGGAGGGTGTCATTCAAGACGGATTCATCAAGTACTATACTTTGGACATGCTAAAACGATCGGGATAGATTGGAACCTGACAGGACAATTCGGATCTGTAGTACACCTGCCTTCCGATGACCTTAGGCAAGTGCTCGGCGGCAACCACCGTCATGGCAGCGATACGAGCAGGAGTAGCCGCACCGAAACCATCAACACCACTCGTCCGCATTCCCCCAATGTCAACGCCACGCGAGGGAATTTGGAGGCTATGTAGGGATTTGGGGGAAATGGGGAAACTATGGGGATAATCTAATGGTTGGGAACTACTTATGGAACTATATGTTGTATATGGCACACTGTTTATACATGTCATTTGTGTTTGGTATTACAACGTCAAACACTATTTCCGCACCAAACCGTGTGAGAAGACAACGTAGGTTAGACACGGTTGCCGTTACATAACCGTATGTGATGTACTACCCTGCCCATATAATTGAGTTACGGTGATACCGTCTAAACAACTGCTCTACGGATATCCGCCAAAAAAATAGCTGCTCTGCATATAGAGATGGCGGCGGTGGCCTAGGCAGCGGCTACCAGAGAATAGATCAATCCTCGGTCGGTGGGCGGTGGCGGCGTCATAGGAGGTCAATCCTCGGTCTGCGGCAGGAGATAGGAGGAGCTCAACCATCGAGGTCGGCGACGGCGTGATTCAAGCACATCCATCGCAGTCGATGGCGGGATAGTGGAGGTCGAACTTCAGGCGGCAGCCGCACTAAGCTTTGCTCCTCGACCCTGCTGTCTCAGTGTGTCGCCGCATCGCGCTTCCCTGTCTGCTGGGTGGAGGTCACCGCGCAGCTAATTAATTAAGGTATTATTTTCGTGAGTGCTTAATTAAGGTATTCAATTCCTTAGGGTAGTGTTGTATTAGTACTCTGCGTGTAAATTGACTGGCCATTACTTTTTGTCATTGCACGTCTGGATAACAACATGGAGCGCCCTCAGTAATTATGAAAATAAAACCTTGTGATTTATGCATGCATCTTTGGGTAGCAGTTAATCCGTGTATTAATGTTGTTGTATTGTTTTCAATTACCATTCGTGTTGTTGTAGGATCGAAAGTATGTCTAGAGGGGGGTGATTAGACTACTTGACCAAATAAAAACTTAACCTTTTCCCAATTTTAGTTCTTGGCAGATTTTAGCTAATTTAGGACAAGTCAAGCAATCATCACATAATTCAAGCAAGCATGCAAAGAGTATATAGGCAGCGGAAAGTAAAGCATGCAACTTGCAAGAATGTAAAGGGAAGGGTTTGGAGAATTCAAACGCAATTGGAGACACGGATGTTTTTCCGGTGGTTCGGATAGGTGGTGCTATCCTACATCCACGTTGATGGAGACTTCAACCCACGAAGGGTAACGGTTGCGCGAGTCCACACAGGGCTCCACCCACGAAGGGTCCACGAAGAAGCAACCACCCACAAAGGGTCCACGAAGAAGCAACCTTGTCTATCCCACCATGGCCATCGCCCACACAGGACTTGCCTCACTAGCGGTAGATCTTCACGAAGTAGGCGATCTCCTTGCCCTTACAAACTCCTTGGTTCAACTCCACAATCTTGTCGGAGGCTCCCAAGTGACACCTAGCCAATCTAGGAGACACCACTCTCCAAGAAGTAACAAATGGTGTGTAGGTAATGAACTCCTTGCTCTTGTGCTTCAAATGATAGTCTCCCCAACACTCAACTCTCTCTCATAGGAGATTTGGATTTGGTGGAAAGAAGATTTGAGTGGAAAGCAACTTGGGAAGGCTAGAGATCAAGATTCATATGGTAGGAATGGAATGTCTTGGTCTCAACACATGAGTAGGTGGTTCTCTCTCAGAACATATGAGTTGGAATTGTGTAGTGTTCTGATGGCTCTCTCCACAAATGAAGAGGAGGTGGAGGGGTATATATAGCCTCCACACAAAATCCAACCGTTACACACAGTTTTCCAATCTCGGTGGGACCGAATCAACAAACTCGGTCGGACCGAAAATGTAAACCTAGTGACCGTTAGAGATTTTCGGTGGGACTGACATGCAACTCGGTAGGACCGATATGGTTAGGGTTTGGGCATAACGTAATCTCGGTGAGACCGATTACACAAACTCGGTGAGACCGAATTTGGTAATTAGCTAACTAGAGAGTTGGTCAGGCAAACTCGGTGGGACCGATTTGCTCTTTCGGTGAGACCGAAAAGTTACAAAGGGGAAACACTGAATTTACATTGCAATCTCGGTGGGACCGATTCGCTCTTTCGGTGAGACCGAAAAGTTACGAAAGGGAAACAGAGAGTTTGCAACCCCATCTCGGTGAGACCGAGATCCCTATCGGTAGGACCGAATTGCTAGGGTTTGGCAGTGGCTTATGACAAATGAAACTCGGTGGCGCCGGATAGGAAGAATCGGTAGGACCGAGTTTGGCTTAGGGTTTAGGTCATATGTGGATATGGGAAAGTAGTTGAGGGTTTTGGAGCATATCACTAAGCACATGAAGCAAGAGGCTCATTAAGCAACACCTCATCCCTCCTTGATAGTATTGGCTTTTCCTAAAGACTCAATGTGATCTTGGATCACTAAAATATAAAATGAAGAGTCTTGAGCTTTTGAGCTTGAGCCAATCCTTTGTCCTTAGCATTTTGAGGGTTCCACTTTCACATCCATGCCATGCCAATCATTGAGCTTTCCTGAAATAATCATCTTGGAATAGCATTAGCTCAATGAGCTATATGTTGTTATGAATTACCAAAACCACCTAGGGATAGTTGCACTTTCAAATCTCCCCCCTTTTTGGTAATTGATGACAACATATAGATCAAAGCTTCGACAAATGATAATAAGTATGAAATATATCGTTGCTTTGAGAAGTATGTGATAAGTAAGAGCTCCCCCTAAATTTGTGCATATTTAAAATTTGCTTTGGACTGCAAATGCACAAGGAGTTAGAGTCATGGGTTACTCTTCCATGTCACACACATCTTGGTGGAGCGCTTAAAATGATAAGAATGAAATACATGCACTCATCACCAAGAATAGTGAATGATCACATAAGATAGATAAGATAATAGCATTAAGCAAACATTAAGTGTAGCTTATGATCAAACACATGATCATCAATGTCTCACAAATAATGACGTAGTATCTCAAGCACTCAAAAGCAAACAAGTTCGAAAAACCACCAAATAAAGTAAGAGAGAAAAGCAACACACTCTCTCTCGAAGCCTATGATCTATACATCTTCTCCCCCTTTGGCAACAAGTTACCAAAAAGTTCCTAGAAAATGCATAGTGCTAGATCGATGCTCAGGCTTGATCTTCTGGTGGTGGTGGAGTCCGGATCACTCCAAGGACGAAGGCTTCGGTAGACGCTGAAGTAGACGCTGGAGTTGGAGCTGAAGTAGATGCTGGAGCTGGTAGAACTGAGGCTATAGCTGGTGCTGAAGTGGTGGCTCTGGTGTCAGCAACTGGCACGGCAGATGACCTCGGGCCTCGTGGCACTCTGGCAAAGGCATGAGTGGTAGTCCTGCCTCTCCTCTCCTGCATGTCCTCCTGGAGCTGCTCCACTGCAGACTGAACTTCCGTTACTTTGACATCCAAGTCATAGAACTTCTGTTCCATGATTCTCTCTAGGCTCTACTGATTCTGAGTGAGGGTGGCCAGACTTTGCTCAATCCTCAGCGTGGATGCAATCAAGTAACCAAGCTGCTCTTGTTTAGTCTTCAAGAAATACTCAGATGCCTCCTCTTGAGTTGGCATCTTGGCAGCTTTCTCCTTTCTTGCCTTCTCCTTCTTTGCTTGTGCTTGAACTGATGATGGCTCATTCTCAGTCATGACCACTTGGTTATCCTCAAAATCTGGACGGATGGGAAGGTGTTCCTTGTCCAATAAGTATATGCCTGTGCCCATCTTAGAGTTGATGAGCTCCTGGATCTGAGGGGCATATCCGCAACTCCTCTTCTGATCTGCTGCAGTCCTTTTGATAGTTTCCACTATGAGGCTCATCACCTTGAACTTCTGAGGCACATCAAATACATGTAGCAAGTTGATCGCATGGCCTCTGATCATCTTGTGATCACCTGACTTGGGCAACAAGGTGTGCCTCAAGATCCAATTGATGGTTGGCAGTCCTGACAGAAGATAGTGCACTGAGCCAAATTTGAAAGTGTCAAGTGCCTCATTTGGAATTTCCTTATACATATTGGACATGGAATTGTGTTCCATTTTCTTCTTGGCATATATGTCCAAGTCATCATCATGCTCCTCTGGGGCATTAATGAGCTGTGCCCACTCAGCCACTGTAGATTGGTACCTTGTACCCTCAGACATCCATGTGATCTTTCCATCTGGGTAAAAGTGTGCCGTGGAGTAGAATTGCATGATCAGTTCCTCGTTCCACTTTGTGAGCTTCTGCCCAACAAAGTCAGCAACTCCACAAGCACTAAAGCTGTCATATACTCCCGGGTAGTGTTCCTCCTTCTCCCTCATGTAGGTCCAGTCGACCCATCTCATGTCACAGACAATGTGCTTCTTATCTAGCAGCACTATCTCATAGAAGTCCTGCTGTTCCTTGGTGTGAAATCTGTAATCCACGGCAGTCCTTCTCCTTAAAGCATACGGATCTGCTTCTCTCCACTTCCTCAGCCCTGAATCTCTCCCGAGCTTCATGTCCTCAGCCACAGGATGAGCATCGTTGTGGTCTGGGATCTTGGGCTTGAGCTTTCTCAGAACATTCTCTTCCTCTTCTTCAGCAACAGTCTCAGGCACTGGGGCCTTGTTCTTCTCAGCTGCAGGAATGCTCCTTGTATTCCTCTTGGGTGCAGACTTGGGCTTGGAGGCAGCTTTGGGCTTAGATGCAGTAGCCCCTGATCTTATGGCATCACCCATCAGCTTGGGTGCCTTGGGTGCTGGTGCAGCTACCTCTTCTTCCTCTTCCTCTTCCATGATGGAAGCCTTTCCTAGCACTCTGGCTACGGTCTTCTTGACCCTTTCCTTCCTCTTCTTGCCTTCTGCAGCAACTGGCTCTTGGGGAGTAGGCTTCTCAGTTGAGGCTCTTGCCTTTGACATGGGCTGCCTGCCTGCTGGCCTTTTGATCTTTAGGCCTGGCTTTGTGCCTTGAGCTGGCTCAACTCTCTTGGAAGTGGCCTCTTCCTCTGCCACATAGTCTTCATCTTCGGAGTCTGAAGTTCTCTTCTTCCTCTGTCTCGTGGCAGCCTTTGGCAAGTTGCTAGGGGTGCTCCTGCTGCCCTCATCTGAAGAACTTGAGGGACTAGTGCCCTCACTCATGTGCACCTACTGCTCTGACATGTTCTGGCTATCACTTTGATCAGACATGCTGCAAACTCTGACTGCTGACCCTGTGAATAGGTTATAGATGAGATAGAGTGGATGAGCATCACAAAATGTAGAGATTTTTTGCAAAAGAATGATCCAAAAAACTTAGTTTTAGTTTCCCACTGAAATCATCTCGGATCTACCGATTTTTAAACTCGGTGATACCGAAGCAGTTTTGGCACCTGAACTGGTGAACTCGGTTGGACCGAGTCACAGTTCGGTGGCACCGAGACTGCTAGGGTTTCACAGAGTTCCAAAATCGGTCACACCGATAAGTAATTCTCGGTCATACCGAGTCTCACTTGTGCAATGGCATAAGCCAAATCGGTGGGACCGAGTTTTTCAACTCAGTGGGTCCGAGATGGTTTCGGCGGAAACCTAAACCTAGAATTTTCGAATCAAACCTAATCTATGAGTTCATTGACTGGATAGAAGTTTATCAAACGTGGCTAGAATCAATATGATCACAATGTGCTAGGAATCAGATTGGGGAATAGCACAAAGATCGAGTCCATACCCTAGTTCGGCGGAGACTCGCTACGGCGGCAACGGCGGGGCAGAATTCCCGTTGACGGCGACGGAGACCAGTGACTGGAGGCGGCTGGCGTCGAGAAGACGATCCGGAGACCATGAGGGAAGAGCAGGCTATCGCGCGGGCGAAGGGGTTTGGAGAAATTTCCAAAATTTTGCCCGTGACTATATATAGCCCGACCCTGTCGGTGTGACCGAGTGGAACAACTCGGTGGCACCGAGATTCATAACTGCAGGCAGTTACTGAAAATCGGTGTGACCGAAATGTTCAAATCGGTTGCACCAAGATCGAAAACCTAGATCAACTTAATGATCTCGGTAGGACCGAAATTGGGGTATCGGTCAGACCGAGAATCATAAAGAGGTTTTGGAAGTTTAAGTCTATGACGAATCGGGGACTCCGAGCGCTCCTCACACAGAGTGGTTCGAATCTGACTTGATCAAATTTTGTGATGCAGCATGAATAGAGTTTGAGACGAGAAAAGCATAGATAGCTAGAGGAGGTACTTAGGAATTCTTGTCCATCCACTTGGCAAAAGGAAATAAAACCAAACAATCAAAACAACAAGTGGATGTCCTCGAATGAGTAAAATATGCAACCAGCATGCTCACACAATAAGATGGCAAATGAAATATGTGGCAAGGCATGCACAACCAATTCTAGCATCTATCAAGCAATTTGCGGTGACAAGGTCATCTATATATGAGTATATTGACTTAGGAGTCAAGTGAGAACACTTGATCATAGGTCATACTCATCATTTAAGCTCAAGTGGGGTTACCACTTTTACATAAAGCATTGTTGTGTTCACATCTTTAGAGTTGCTTTAGCTCAAGTCTTAGAGTAAAGCTCCCCCTAGATGTGATATCCCCCCTAAGAGGGATGAACTAACCTTGGGTTTTGTCGATGATGACTTCATGTAGATGTTGAAGATGTGGATGCTCAATGTTGATGTAGATCACTTGGAGCTATCCATTTGAGTGAATTGCACTTTCAATGCCTACATGGGTTAGTCCCACAAGGAACAAACAAGGATATCCATAGACATAGAGTGATGCACACAAAAGATGATGTCCATGAAAACTCTTAGGTTACCTTGTCCCTTGTCTTACCAACAAGAGGGTTTGTGACTCCTTGAACTAGTGCAAGATGTGGAAGTTGATTGCACTTGTTCTTGCCAAAATGATAAGAGTGAAGTATGTTGGCGGAGTCACCCTCAAGAACTCTCTAGTTCTTCTTCTTTTGGATCCACATCATCTTGATGGGAATCCTTGGAGTTGTAGTCGTACTTGATGAAGTGGAACTTGAAGTAGTCTTGGGAATCCACTTGACTAAGGTCTTAGGAGCTTCTTCAAATGCGTCAATTTCCTCTTGAAGCTTGTCCTTGCCTTCTTGCTTGTAGTCTTGTGGTGGAAGATCATCTTGAGCTTGTGTCCCCTTGAAAGAAGTATCATACTTCTCTTGTTGAGGAACAAACTTTGTCTTGGGGTATTGATCTTCTTCCCACTCAACTCCATTGGCATTGAACTTTCGTTCAAAACCAACACCTTGATTCTTCCGGTGCATTCCTTGCTTGCGCACAATTTCCTCGAATTGCTTACTCCCGGCAAGGCTTTTGTACACTCCTTTCTCTATAATTCCCTTCAATAAACTATTTTCTTGCTCAAGTGTAACTTGGCTAAGAGAATCATTAGTGGAATCAAGAGAACTACTAGAAGCAACAATATTGGATTTAGCATGATCATTGTTACTGCTAGAGGAAGAATCTTTCTTGTTCTTGTTACTAGACTTGACTTGAGGCATGTAAGTGGATAAGAGTAAACGCTTGGCAATGTAAGACGAGATTTTCTTGCGGAGATCATCATTGATTGCTTTTAAGAACTCATGCTCTTGCTCAAGATTGAGCTTTTCAAAGCGTAATTTCTCATGAGCTCTTAAAAGTTCTCGATGATCTTCGAAGATAGTTTCATGAGCTAACTTAAGAGTGTTTAGTTCTTTAGTTAGAGCCTCAATCTTGTCCTTATCATTGTCATTCGTTTTATCTTGATTAGCATGTTTAATTGACGTTTCATCATAGTATTCATCACTAGAGTTGTCAACAAGCAAATCATCACCTAACAAGTCATCTTCATCACTATTGAAATCAACATACTCGGGGTGTGTTACCTTAGGACCTTTGGCCATGAAGCATCTTCCAATTCCTTCATTTGGTGAGTCAAATATGTCGTAGGAGTTGGTTGACACAAGTGCTAGACCGGCAACACCTTCATCTTGAGTATCTTCGGAGTCGGAGTGATAACTTCTCTCGGAGTGGCTGTCGGAGTCAGAGCCGGATACCCATTCACCAACATGAGCTTGATGTCTTCGTCTTGCGTAGCTCCTTGATGATTTTTCCTTCCTTTCCGAATCCTTGCTTCTCCGTGAGTATCTTCGTTCATAACGATCATCTCTACTCCTCCTCTCTCTTGGTGGTGATTCTTTGCTTCTTCTTTTTGGAGAATCTTCTCTTCTCTTGTAGGGAGCCGTACACTCATTTGAATAGTGTCCGGGTCTTCCAAAATTGTAGCAGTTTCGCTCTCGACTAGAAGATCTTTTGTCATTGTAGGACCTTGACTTGAAGCTTCTATCTTTGCTTCTACTCTTGTAGAACTTGTTGAAGTTCTTCACCATTAAGCTCAATTCTTCATTGAAGTCTTGTTTCTCACTTGATGATGTAGGGGCTTCACATGAGGCTTTATAGGCACCACTTGATTTGTTGTGAAGTTCCTCTTTATCCTTAAGTGACATCTCATGAGCAACAATTCTTCCAATCACCTCCGTTGGCTTGAGATCTTTGTAATTGGGCATCATTTGGATCAATGTGCACACGGTATCATATTTTCCATCCAAGGCTCTTAGAATCTTCTTGATGATGAACCTATCGGTCATCTCTTCACTTCCTAAGCCGGCAATCTCATTTGTGATGAAAGCAAGCCTAGAGTACATTTTAGCGACACCTTCACCATCCTTCATCTTGAACTTCTCAAGTTGGCTTTGAAGCACATCCAACTTGGATTCCTTGACGGAGTCAGTACCTTCGTGCATATCAATCAAAGTGTCCCAAATTTCCTTTGCATTCTCAAGACGGCTGATTTTGTTGAATTCTTCGGGGCACAATCCGTTGAAGAGAATATCACAAGCTTGAGCATTGTATTGCAACATCTTCAACTCATCCCCGGTAGCTTCACGGTTTGGTTCTCTCCCATCAAAGAAGTCACCTTGCAAGCCAACACACACAATAGCCTAAACGGCGGGGTTATGTCCAAGAATATGCATTTTCATTTTATGCTTCCAACTAGCAAAATTAGTACCATCAAAGTAAGGACCTCTACGGTGATAATTTCCCTCGCTAGACGCCATACTCTCCTAGGTTGTGAAACCAAGGCTATGACCACCAAAGCTATGGAGATCAAAGCAAATGGAGACCAAGGCTCCCAAGTGACACCTAGCCAATCTAGGAGACACCACTCTCCAAGAAGTAACAAATGGTGTGTAGGTAATGAACTCCTTGCTCTTGTGCTTCAAATGATAGTCTCCCCAACACTCAACTCTCTCTCATAGGATTTGGATTTGGTGGAAAGAAGATTTGAGTGGAAAGCAACTTGGGAAGGCTAGAGATCAAGATTCATATGGTAGGAATGGAATGTCTTGGTCTCAACACATGAGTAGGTGGTTCTCTCTCAGAACATATGAGTTGGAATGGTGTATGTGTTCTGATGGCTCTCTCCACAAATGAAGAGGAGGTGGAGGGGTATATATAGCCTCCACACAAAATCCAACCGTTACACACAGTTTTCCAATCTCGGTGGGACCGAATCAACAAACTCGGTCGGACCGAAAATGTAAACCTAGTGACCGTTAGAGATTTTCGGTGGGACTGACATGCAACTCGGTAGGACCGATATGGTTAGGGTTTGGGCATAACGTAATCTCGGTGAGACCGATTACACAAACTCTGTGAGACCGAATTTGGTAATTAGCTAACTAGAGAGTTGGTCAGGCAAACTCGGTGGGACCGATTTGCTCTTT